>NC_056746.1:272220535-272375535 GCF_019279795.1 Protopterus annectens | reverse complement strand
AGCATACTTAACTCAACTAAAAGACTATAAAGAATATATACTTTCAGAAGTAAAACATTTTTTAGACATAAATAACACTCCTGAAGTCTCCATTGTTTATGTTTGGGATGCCTTAAAATCATATCTATATGGACAAAGTATCAGATGGTATAATAATAAAAGGAAATCTTGGGATAAGGAATTGTTAGATATTCAAAGTAAATTAAACTCTTATCAACATAATAATAAAGAAAATATTATGGACAAGAAAGTTATTGAAGAAATAAACAAACTAAATGAGAAATACGAAGAAATTTTAACTCATAAAGTTAAAATAACTTTAGAGAAATACAAGTTTTTGTCTTATTCAATAAGCCCCAAATACTTACATAGACTTAAAAATAAAACAAAAAGGTTAAATAAACAAAACCTTATCAAAGAAATCTTTTCTCTAAGGAAAAAGAAGAATGTTTCTAGTATACCAGAAATACTAGATGAATTTAGAAATCACTTTCACAAAATTAACCATAATAATATTAACATGGAACCTAAAGATAAAATAAAGGAGTTTATAACCACAAATATGAATAAAAAGCTTAATAAACAACAGATTAAACTATTGGACAAGAGTATTTCATATACAGAAGTTATTACACAAATAAATAAGCTTAAATCAAACAAAGCACCGGGTAATGATGGTATTATACCAGAGATATATAAAATCCTTTCTAAAATACATATTCATTAATACACAAGGTTTTTATTTTGGCCCAAACTGAGTTAATAACCCCCATCTTGGCAATATACATTTATTTCGCCAATTTTAAAACCTAATAAAGATCCAACTAGATGTTCTTCATATCGGCCCATCTCATTACTTAATGTTGATTATAAAATGTTTATGAATATCTTTGCTGATAGATTGAAGACAATCATTCCGGCATTATAGATATAGATCAGACAGGCTTCATTGTAAATAGAAATACTTTTGATAATATAAGAAGAACTTTAACATTAATAGATTTTGCAAATAGGAAAAAGAAAGATTTAACACTTATTAGTCTTGATATAAGTTCAGCATTTGATTCAGTAAGTTGGGACTATCTGTTTACCTTAATGAAGTGCACAAACTTCTCGGATGCATTTGTAAATCTAATTGAACATTTATACAAAGGAATGTTGGCTTATATTAAGGTAGGAACATATGTTTCACAAAAAATACCCATTCTTAAAGGTACAAAACAAGGATGTCCACTTTCTCCACTATTATTCACTTTAGTAATGGAGCCTTGGGCTAATTTGATCAGAAACAGTACTGACATAGAGGGTTTTGAAATAGATGAAAATACAGCATCCAAAATTCAACTTTTTGCAGATGATGTTCTAATTACATCAGCAGGATCTAATTCTTCTATACAGTCTCTATTTGATAACATGATGAATTTTAAAAGTATTTCTGGTTTAATATTCAATGAAGAAAAAACTAAAATACTACCTATATATACACGAAAAAATATTCTCATTAGTGATTTTACTAAATATGTACCCAATTCAGGTCAGATAACTTATTTAGGTATAATACTATCTAAAGATATTAAATCTATTATATATAATAATTATAATACCTGTTTTCTTAATATACAAAATCTTTTTAATACCTGGAATAATATGTTTTTACTATGGAGGAGAGACTTACAATTATTAAAATGATAATATTCCCCAAGATTTTATACTTAATACAATCAATAATACTTCCAACTACAAAAATAATTATCAAAAAACTGAACACACTAATATTAAATTTCTTATGGGCACCTAATAGACCTAGGATTGCATTAAAGAAACATACTAATAGCTGGTCTCAAGGGGGTATTTCTTTTCCAGACTTTAATTTATATACTATCTCTTCTATTGTAAAAGTTATTACTTTATTAATAGATCAGTCATATGTCACAAAATGGAAAGATTATTGGGAGCTAATTAGTATACACTTCATGAAAATCTCCTTAACACATAAAAATATGATTGTAAATAACTCCATGTCATGGTTACTAAAGGAATTTTGTACTTCACCTATTACACCTAAACATATGGTTTGTTACCCATTAAATATTATTATTAGTTATCGTAACTTTATATTCATGCACCCTAAGTATAGGGAATGGAATTTTATTGTATTTCCTATAATGTATACTCAGGGTATGCTTTTGTTATCTACTTCTGAAGGAACTCATTTAGCTATAGATAATGATCTAAAGTACTGGTATCAGTTGATATCTGATAATAAAGTTAAAAATCTAGATTTCTTAAAACAAGAATTTGATCTAAGAGAAACTTGCTGGTTAGAGGTTCAGACCTTTAGACAACATCTAATTAATAAAATAGATTTAATGTCTATAACTGTTAAAGAATCTATTCCAACACTGATTGATTACTTGATATTAAATTTACAACATAAAGTTTCTGATAAAGGTAAACTTTCATACATACATAAAGTTATCAGACAAGAAACTTTTACAGTGTAGATTCATACTGGAATTATTTCACTTCTATTAATGGGGACCCACCAAATCAACAAGATAAACAATATATATTGGAATCTGCTTATAGAACTACGCCTTCCATTGTCTAGAGACTTTATACATGGAAATTTTTACATAGATCTTTTATACACCTTTGATGATGAATAAAATAAATAATAAAGATAATCTATGTAAGAGATGTAATGTAGAAATTAATGCTGACTGGGCTCATATGTTTTATGACTGTATAAAATTGAAAGAATACTGGAAGTCAAATAATGAATTTTGCAGGCTCTTTTTACAGATAATTTCATTATTTCTAAATCTCTTATATTATTCAACACACCTGTACCTCAAAGTGTTAAAAAGGTTAAGCTTCCCTTGTTATGGTCTATTCTAGCAGTGGCTAGGAAAATAATAACTAGAAATTGGATTTCAGATACACCTCCTTCGTTCAATGAATTTAAAAATGTTATGAATATAGTGTGCCATATGGAAATAAACACAATTAGGACGAGAACAAATAGAAAAACATCTTATTTTATTGTATGGGATAATTTACAAAATTTGTTAAAAAAAATTTAATTTCAATAGCATGGTATTTTAGTTTAATTAATTGATCTGATTGTAGTGGATGTCTTTGTAAATACTTTAGTTGTTTTGTTGAATATTATAATAATACCTATTTTTAATTACTTGTATAAAATTGTTATGATATTTCTCTTATATGTTAAAACAATAAACCTGTTTTGAAAAAAAAAAAGAGTAGCAGCTTAATGACAGTACTTTTTCATTATTTAAATATGCTAATATTATTTCTGCACTAAGACTGCCTTTTTCTTTTGGTTGTATAACTACAGCAACATGTTTCCATATACTGGTGTAATATTTTTGTGAGTGTATCTGAAAGGCAAGTCACATTTCTGTATCAGTAATTTTATCAAAATAAAATATAGTTGTTTATAATCTGTGATGAGCTCTATCATGTACTGCATGGTTTGGTAAATCTTATGTATACAGACTAGCCTATAGATACAGAAGACATGTTCTCGCAACAATGTCAGGCTATGTTCTAGAATGAAGTTAGCCAGAGTAACACAAAGAGAACACTTTTGGTGCCTCCCTTCATGGTAGGTACATGAGCAGTCTCTGACTTATACACTGTGTGGCACACACAAGGTGATATGGACAGTAAATACAGAGGCATTTTAGGAGATGCAGAAAACAAAGCAGTCTAGTCTAATGTCGCTTCTCACTGGCACCAAGAAGAGGTAGAAAGAACACAACTTATATCAACTGGTTCCATGACCCAGCAAAGTTACCATCCATGCAGACAGAACTCTCCATTTCCCACAGCCTGAGATATGGAACATCACTTGCAGCTCCTCTACAAATGATAGAGCTAAAATTCCTTGAGTGTCTGTTATTAGAAGGAAGAATATGCAGAACATAACCTCAGTTTCTGTTTTCCACAGGAAATGATCACCAGTGAGATATCTAAGTGTGCAACGGAAATGATTCACTTCTTTGGGAGATTCTTCTTTCTTCAAATAGTGCAAGTGGGGTGTAGGGAGCTTACCACACTACATCAGGGGGGCTTGCCCCTGCAATAAACAGTTTAATTTTTTTCTCCCTTCTGCATTTAAGATATTATTTTTCACTACTTCTGATCCTTGATATTGTGGATATCAGAGTTTCAGAGTAGAACCAACACTAACACTGATAACAGCAATGAGGGTTTATTCCATAAAAAGAGGACGTGCAAAGAAAGGAAATGATTACATATAGTTAAGTATGGATAGGGACTCCAGGGTTTGTCCTGAGGAGATTCTGGAACTGTACCCAGTACAGGATAAAAACATCAGTGTAATCAGCACAGGATTAGAAGCACTTCAGTCACACAGGGAAGCATTAGCTAAAAGAAAAAAAAAAGGAGGAAAAGAAAATAAGCACAAGGATCCCATCATAACTGGCGCCACACATTAGGACCTCTTTCTCCCTTCTGCTACTAGTCTAGATCCTGGCACAAGGATCCCGCCATAACTGGTGCCACACATTAGGACCCCTGTCTCCCTTCTGCTACTAGTCTAGATCCTGGCACAATGATCCCGCCATAACTGGCGACACATTTGGACCTCTGTCTCCCTTCTGCTACTAGTCTAGATCCTGGCACAAGGATCCCGCCATAACTAGCACCACACATTAGAACCTCTGTCTCACTTCTGCTACTAGTCTGAATCCTGGCACAAGGATCCCACCATAACTGGCACCACACATTAGGACCTCTGTCTCCCTTCTGGTGCTAGTCTAGATCCTGGCACAAGGATCCCGCCATAACTGGCACCACACATTAGGGTCTCTGTCTCCGCTTCAGCTACCAGTCTAGATCCTGGCACAAGGATCCCGCCATAACTGGCACCACACATTAGGACCTCTGTCACTCTTCTGCTACTATTCTAGATCCTGGCACAAGGAACCCGCCACAACTGGCGCCACACATTAGGACCTCTGTCTCACCTTCTGGTACTAGTCTAGATCCTGGTTACTAACTTTAGTCACACCCCCTGCACGTCTCTCTCTCTCTTTGTCTTTTTCTAATGGTCTAACCTTGTTTCCAATATTCTTTCAAATACTCTAATTTTGTTCATAGTCTTCCTCTTGTGCAGTAGAAGATCACACTGAATTGAAGATCTTATTAAGATTAAAGAATATTTTCACTAAATCCCCTGACTCCTCTCCTTCGCAACTTCATCCAATCACATGCACTTTGTGACAATTCTACTAAACATCTTCTACTGTAGGCATATACTAGACACGTCCTACTTGAATGAATCTTTGAGGCAGACAGGATGAACCAACTACATAGCTTAAGAATGAATGTCTGGGACCTCACAGAATGAGCTACAGACTCTTGTTGGGGATAGAAGCTCTGGCCTGCTCAACTTGATACCATCACAACCTTCATCAATACCAACCATACCGAAAATGAATGACTGGCACGAACTATCCTTCTGTCAGAACACACTGGTTTGGCGCACACATTCCACCAATATCTGGAAATGCTGCCACTCTCTTCTTTAACACACCAGGAGTTAACTTTCCCACAAGAAATGTGGATCAAAAGAGCACCTTTTTAGACACAAGCTGAAAGTTCTGTCACATCTGTTTTGATGAGGACCATTCCTTCTCCTTGACTCACACAATTCTAAAATAACTACGCAGAGTAGTATTTGAGACTCTCCTATCCATTAAGGAGACCAAAGAGTCTAGTACCCTTTGTACTGACTGTTTAAAAATGTTCACAGTCTTATCTGTGGCAGCAACAGAATATATTCTCACCTTATAGTAAAACGGGTCTTTGCAGGATATAAATAGAATCTTTGCAGGATAATGTCACAATGGATTCCATTGCTTTAAACAACAGTTTACTTCTGTCAAAACAGGAAAGACAGGTTATATTTTGTTGACACTTCTATGTATGTGTCTGGTTAAGAAGGTTTGTTCTTTTCACTACTGTGTGATCTTAGGATGTGGGGATAGAGAAGGCTTGTCCCCTCACAATAACACTGTTTGGGGTCTTGTTTTGATTCCAATGAATGCAGGGGTCGAAGAAAAACTTTTGTTGGAATGGGTTTCAACAAAAGATAGTTCTGTGTCATTGACAAGCTCAACAAAAAATTAACTACCCTTTTGTCAGTGCGTTTGAAGCACTAATACGCATTTGTCATACTTTGCCATCTATACCTCTGTCGGTATCTTTTATTCAACACCCAACATTTTATTACTGAAGCACAGACTGCAATCTGCATGCATGGTGCACTCGTATTTGGCATCCCCTAATTGTTGGTCCATATCTTGACACTCTGTATAAAGAGAAAAGAGAACAAAGAAAAACTCAGAACCAGAGGCTACATATACTTCAACATCACTTTTTTGATCTCTCAAAAGGCAATATATTATCCAGATTTATCTAAATCTATTTTTAATTAATTTTCATTCTTTTTTGGCCAAGAAACCACCTCAGTACATCACTCTTTCTTGGGAAGTCACTGTTCCAGTCTTTCTTACCTTTTATTTTTCTTTGCCCTTTTTCTTTTTATTTAACTATACACAACACTCATCTCCTGCCCTCTCATAACTATGTACATAGACAGGTAGCCGCTCTACATTTTTACTTCCTGTACTGCTTATCTTTTTGCTTGGTTAAAATCTTTTATTTAAACCTATGTCTCTCTCTTATGGTTATTGTTGCTAAATGTTCCTTCTTTGTTTTCATTCTTATCGCCTCCTTTATATTAACCTTCTTCCCCATATTTCCATTTATCCCTCCATCTTTCCCTCTTCCACTTTGACTGCCTGTTTTTACCCAGCATTCTTGCTTCTACTTATTGTCTCTGCTTCATTTTGTGCTCTACCACCTCCCCTACCCCTGGGGACAGTACTTTCGCTCCTCCAACACTGTCTTTACAAGTCAGACTAACTCTGATGTGCACTTTTAGCCAGTCTTATGTTACATGCTGGTATGGTCTCCAGAGCTGGGCACCCTATTCTAAATTAGGTTGCCTCCATAGTATTTAGAGACCAGACCCTGCAATACGCTACACTGATCTGTTCTCCCTGCAACTGTCTTTTCACACTGTATAACAAATTACAGGAAAGATGGATAAGGCTGTTTGCTGTGGGAGTAGCTTGCAAGTATAACTACAAGATCTTTTTTCTGTTTTTTTTTTTTAATACTATATGGATCCTTCTCATTGATAACTCCTGCATTTTCCATAACAAAATGCATATGTCTGCAATTTCCCAAAAGGGAATCCCAGCTTGGGAGGGTGGGGCAAATCTTCACTACTACAAATCTGATGTCCCTGAACACTGCATTAGGTCACTTTCGAAGTTGGCTCCCCTGTTCAGACTAACTATTCTAATCCTTATGTCATCACAAAACAGGCTGTGATTCCTCACAGAGATAGGCCAAGAGCACTAACCCCAGCCTTGTACCAAGTGACACACTTCTCTCAGTCATTTCTAGCTGTTGGAAAATACCTATAAAAAATAGAAAACAAGGAACTGCATGAATGCAGTTTTTGATATGTCATAAAAAGATGTCACAATAGGCCAATTACAGAAAATGGAACAGGAAAGATGCATGGGGGAGATACCAAGTTAAAAACACTAAAAGGCGATCTAGATAGGCTGAAAGTGTTTCTATCTATTTTGTACATGAAGCTGCTCTGCAAAATTCTGTCCTGATGAAATCTGGGCATGTTTTAATTCTCTAACAATTTTGATTGACTATGTCCCTTCAGAGGAGCCCCAGCTGGTTTTTTGTATATAAAGTATCATTTAATCATGAGTCAGACAGCAGGGTAATATACAGTGAATGTAACATGCTACTGTAATTGCTGCCAAGTGTGAATACACACTCTTTTTGAATTACGCTACTGCAAGAGAAGTTCCTCTTTCCCTAAGGTACAGGGACTCTAGGAATGATTACATTATGTAACAGGTGCAGGGAATGAAACTTCTTTTATGAAGATGCCTGGAGGTTATCCCTAATAAGAAAAGGGACTATGAATTCTAATTTCAATTAATTATTTTGAATTCAAGTACAAATTTGGAGTTCTGATGGCCACAACTGTGACATGGAACCAAGCACTAAAAATATTAAGAAGCAAGAGAAGGTGCTCTCCCCTTTAATAACCCATTTCACTCTACAAAAAACATTACTTTTAACTGGATTAACATGATGAGGATACAAACCTCAGAATAAGACTTTAAAGATTTGGTATTCACTCAAAGCCAGCTCTGTGGTGGAAATGGATAAAGTCCTGACTATGTAGCAGGTCTGCTAATACACATTCTTCCTTGTCAGACTGCTCATCCTTGGTGAGGAAGGCAGCTTTGGTTCACCATGCAGTTAAGACCTAGAAGAAGCACTAGATGTTGCAACCATTCAGCATGAGCTTGTGAGCATACATTGCCTGCACGCATGCAAGCTGAGAAAGCATGCAGAGGTATGCTGCCTGCAGCATGCAAGCTGAGAAAGCATGCAGAGGTATGCTGCCTGCAGCTGGCAGCAGGGAAGAGGAGTTCAATGAACAATCACAAGGGAAGCGGATGTTTCAATTCGGGATGGGAGGCTGCCTCAATGAATCTTCCCCATCACTCAACTGTCTCTATGGGGTGGACAAATGGAATAATAAAGAACTTAATGCAGGAATGTATGGGTTGTAGCACTCTTCCCTAGCCCAGAGATTGCCAGACCTCCCTCGTCCTGATAGAATCAATGGGAGAATTGGCTGAAGGTAATGGAGTCATATGGAAAATCAACTGGGGACCAAAAATAACTGTAGCATATGCCAATGTTCCACAGAATAGCACTGCATTGTACTTGCAGCTTCTTGTCATTCTGTGTTTATTTTCCCTACAGTGTGCAATAAATTAAGCTCATAGTATATTGTAGGTATAAAAATGCTACACAAAAAAGTAATTAGTCTCGCAATTCACAGAGTAATGCCCAAGGAAATGAAATGCAAGTCATCAAATAACAGCCAAAAGTCATTAAAAGTAAAAACATGGCAAAAGAAACTTATCAATGAAACCAGGTATATTCTGAGGCTTGGTATTATTATACTGAAATTAGTTGTTGGCTACATTTTACGCAGCAAATCTGTAACAACTACTGCTTCTTATACTCCTCAGGTTCTGACATGACTGTTTTTCACAACTTCTATTACGTTTCACTTGAATATGTTACTGATAATGACTGCCATTACATGTTTCCGTTTAACATGTTACTGAAAACTACATACTCCCCTTGTAAATTATACTGTGTCCCTGATGCCATTCCTATTCACATCAGTACAGGTCCTTCAGTATTCCATCCATTTATAACAATGTGTAAATATCTTATGTATAGTATGTTAGCAATTGTTCTGGACCTGGGCTCTGTCTAGTCGGACCTTCCCGGTAAACAAATGTAAAATAAAATAATAAAATAAAATTAGACAGGCAAAACGATTAAACCAAAGAACTATGTTAAAACAAATGTAAAATAAAAGTGCACTGAGGTGTTGCACTGTAGAAAAGGGATCCCATTCTTTCTTACAACAATATCACTCATAGCAAATATTTTTATTTACTTAGTTATATTTTGATGACTGGGTTAACCTAGCTTGGGCAAAGCCCATTTACAGAGGGGACCCAAACAATGACAATACAGCAAAATGTGGAAATTTACAGTACATTACAGAAACGAGAAAAGTACAAATATAGTTGTGGGTAGCTATATACCTCTTTAAACAAGATAATGCAGAGTGGCAGTTTACAGTAGGTTGCAAATCATATTACCCAAAATAAAATGCAGTTATGGGTGGGTGTATGCATGATCGAACAATCAAGAGATTGGTAGTGGATGCAGAGAAAAGTAAGGAAAAGGTTTAGGAGAGAAATAAGGCAGAGGAATGCACAGGATTAATGGCGAGATGTCAGAGGAAGAATGGGAAGAGGGAAATGGCAGTAAAAGTGACGCAAGTACTTTCACTCCAAGAAGTACAGATTTTCATTAAGATGTCACTTTATGAAAACAATCAAGAAAAATTAACATGCTGTACAGAAGGTTATTCCACAAATTAAGACTGAAGTATTCTCCTGTGATAGGAAAATACATTTTAATGCACATCTGAGAAATTACAACTGTAAAATTCAAAATGTGGTGCAAACTATGGTATAATGAAAGTTTCAGATCAATGCAATGAAAATTACCAAAATTACAAGGACATTTCCCAAATTTAACAAGCCTCCAAAGTTCAGTCATTTTCAATATTTGATAAAAAATCAGCTAAGAAGTTTGATTAGCAAGGCAATTTCATAATGTGATTGCAGAACTGTCAACTGGGACAGAATTCTTCAGTGCTGTAATTACAAATGCTGGCTAAATTAAATACAGGTTCATACCTTTGACAATTATCAGCAAGTTTCAACCAACAATTAAAAGTGCTCATCATGAGCCTCATTTCATAAATTATGCTGCTGGCACTTTGCAATTCCATTCCAGTCAAGGAATGTAAGTCACTTCCTGTAAGCCCCTGGTGCCCAGAGGAAAACTGGACCAACAAAAATCAATCCAGCACCCTCAGATTACACCCTGAGGTGTAATTTTACAGTCACACTGCATAATGGAACTGTGAAATGACTGCAGTGTAGATTACAAAATTAGACCCACAGATGGCATAGTACATCTTCTGTTCTGAAAGACTGATAAATGACAAGGCTATGGGAAAGTTTTCACCAAATTACACATAGGCTTTTAACTTTGCAATTAGCAAAATAGGCTGAGGAGGCATTAAATTTAGCCAGAACAGAGCAAGCTTACAAGCTGAGGGGGTGGGGGGGGGGGGCGGCTCTGGATTCCCATTCTTTTAACAATTATAGAAAACTTGTCCATTGTTCCAAAGGTAAATAATTGAGTGATAGAAAAGGCCATGAGCTGCCTAAAAAAAAATAGCAGAACCTTGAACTTGAAACAGAGAACTGTGTTGGGAAATGCAGATGATCAAGTAGACAAGCAACAATGTGAAATTGTTACTAAATAAATGGGAGCACTGTAAAGCATTAATCCAATTAGATGCATTATTAGACACTTGAAATGTTGGCCTGCAAATAGAAGTAGAAGGAAAGACTGGAAGATTGTTGACTGTCTTAAACTGCTGGGTTTGAATCTTTCGGCTTTTCCCGGTTAGGGGTCACCACAGCGGAACTCCAGTCCGCTAATGACTGGTAGTTAATTTTTAAGTGCCGAGTTACCAGCCCTGACGCACAATCTTCAATGAAGGTACGCCCATTCATGCATGTCTCCATGCAGAAGACGCTCTAGCTGAAAATTGAACTGGACAGCGTCTTACTGTGAGCCGACAATGCTACCGCAGCACCACCACCGCGAGTGAACAGCAAAATATAAACTCATTTAGATGGACATTGAAGAAGTAACTGTAAAACATGTTATACTGCTACTGATATTTGTATAAAAATTCATAATATAAATCGTTATAATGTTACACTGTGAAGCAGTTCTGTGCAGTGTGCAGTCAGAGGTATTTTAAATATGAGGTGGGAGAGCAGTCAGAGGTATTTTAAATGTGAGGTGGGGAGAGTATTATCAGTAACTGCTGTATATCCTGAAGAAAATAAAATAGGAAAATACGTTTTCTGATTTTTAATGTAGCCAGGTTTTACAATATAGCAAGGAAAGAAGGGCTGGAAAGAGGCAGGTTAAAGTTAATATAATACAGTGAACCTGGCCAGTTAGGGGAATGTGAAAAGTGAACTTACTATATGAAGAATTAAAAGACAATAATTTTCTCTGTTTTTATAGAGACAGCTGTCTAAACTAATGAAGAGACATCTTTTTTAAAGAAAATGGCCTGAAAAATTAAAATTATGAAAAGCTTGAATAATTGCAGTTCTTCCATGCATTTGCAAAGTTATTAGCTATTTTGTACCATTACCAAATGCTTTTATTTGGAGACAAGGAGGTCATGTGTGGAAACAATTAATCATGATAAGTTAAACGGTGTCTTCCGATAGAAATTTACATGGATTCCTTGTTTCATTTGCAAGGTCACTAGCTTTTGTTTCATTACAAACTGCTTTTAGTCGGAGACAAGCTATCTGTAGGTGCAAGCAATCATGAGAGATTTGAACATTGTGTTGGGAGTGAAATGTATAGGGTACAATGTAATTAACACTTAGATATACACTGGCAATAAGTTCAGTGATAAGTGATGTCTGAAAATACGGGAAGTTATAGAAGCAGTTGCCTCGCAACATACCTCGCAGCCATCAGACAATGTAAACAGCCGTGAAGGCCCTTAAACTGTAGGTATATTCAGCCAAAAATGTATGCATCTAATTAGCATAACATTTGAATACTAAATAGCACATACCTCTTCCCTGCTTCTAGTAGGAATGTGGGATACTCTTCAGAACACATACTCAAAAAACACAGTTACAAAAAATATGTAAAATATAAGCATATTATTAAAGAGACAGTGTAAAATATTTTAGTGAATTGTATTTATAAATGTCATTTATGTTTGCTTCTGAAAAAAGGGAGATGTTAAGATGAGTTTCCTCTTTTTTTAACTATTGGTGCCACTGTATACCTGGCAGCTCTAAAATCATGTGTGATGAGGGAGGATTCAGGAAATTGTGTGAAGGGGGAAATCAAGTCTGAAAACAGAGACATACCTCCAAAATTAGGTACATCACAGTAGTAATTCTGGCCTGAAAATAGGCAAGTTCCACAAAATAAAGGCAGCTGAGAGTTCTGGCTCTCACCACAGTTTGTACTTACTTAAATGCATTTAATATAATTGTGCACAATTTAGTTTGTTTACTCAAGGGTAGCTACTGCACTTTTTCTTAAAGCTAAACCTTAGAGGTTACAGAAAGCATGCAAGTTGTTTACCACACCTGGAAGGGGAGCAGGAATAAGATAAGAACAGATAATCAGTGTAAGTGGGCACACAAGTTCTAAAATGCACTTTAGCATGGGTAACCTTAACTTTAGAATATGAAATGCCTGTGGATGCAGCCATCAATTTGCTGCAACTGCTCCAAATTACAGGCTTAAACTTCCTTTTTGAATAGTGTAGATAATTTTTGAGTTTCCTCCGAGTTAAAAAGGGACATGGGTTCTGAAAATCTGTTTTTATTGAAGTATGAAGTATACCAACATATGACATGGGTTCAAATAGAAATGAGAAGAAGCAACTACATAAGAAATCAGCTTGCCAGTCATTAATTTGTGCGTGTAAGCTGCAAACTAGAAAAATACATTTGAAAGAACTGGCATATATAACAGCTGGGAGAATTAATTTCTTATTACAATTGCCAATTTGTCAATATTAGTATGGAATGTACATTGTCTTACAGGTTCATACAAAAAGCAAAGAATGTTGAATTATATTAATAAGTGTAGGGTGCAAATAGCAATGTTACAATTGATATGCTTGGGACAGAAATAGGCATGTGAATTTGACAAAGGATTTCAGGGTGGGCATTCAGCAGAATACTGGGGAGAAAGAAAAATGGGAGTAATAATAATGATTGAGACAGGGGCTCGGATAGCAAAAGAACAGGGAAAAGAGAGAATAATGGTAGATTTCTGGTTAGAAGTTACTTGCTGGGGAGGGGCAGGATCATACTGTGATGTATTTACATTCCACCTAAAACTGCTATTATGAATCTTAAAAGAATTTTGAGTAAAACAGTAAAGTTTCATAAGGAAATTATTTATGAGCGAGAACTAAAACCTTACTTGCAATAGGAGGAACATATCAGGGGGACCTTGAAGAGAAATATAACAAAATATGCTAATTTCTGAATGTAATGTGAGTATTTGCAGCAAGTCTAACTTATAACCTCAGCAGCCAAGACAGAGGTGGTCCATCTCTTAAAAAAACAGTGTTTCAGACTATATTCTAGCAGTCAAAGCTTCTCAGTCCTTACTCCCAAGACATAGATGAAATCATTACTCGGTTTTCAGACCTCAATTCAAACATTTTCTAAAAAAAAAAAAAAAAAAAAGCACAAATTCCTCTGTCTGAATACAGGGCATGAATACAAGTCAGCACCTTCCACAGACACCCCTAACAATAGAAACTCTCATCTTCTTTCTGCTTGCGAGCACACACACACACACACACACACACACGTGCATTCTGAATAGTCTGCATACTTTGTTGGGTACATAATACCAAACCATTCTGATACACCTCCACAAAAATCTTATCTCTTACATACTCAACTGGATGCTTACTAATTTACAGATATGTCATCTACAATGGCATACTCTACACATTTAAGCTTAAATTTGCAGCTCCATCGCTTTCACCTGCTCTCTGTCCCACTCTTCTTCCCTTTGTGTAAATGTGTGCACACATATTGCTTTTGAACATTCAGTGTTTGTTTTATGGTATCACATGTTCATTTCCATGTAAATGTATAATATTCAGTACTTAAGTATTATATATTTAACCATTATATAAAATGCATAATTGTCTGCTACTATGCATGCAGCTTGGGTTGAGCCTGTAAATGGCCATTTAAGATCTATGCTCTAATTAAAAAAATACAAATAAATAAATGTATTTTTTATATATATATACATACACACATACACACACACGTATACATTTAACATGAGGAGCTCAGAATTAACATACGATTCCCTAACGTACAATAGATTTGTTAGCCTAGATAGACATTATATTTCACAGGAGCATATGTACTGAACTGAAATCTTTCAGACCCATCCAATGACTACATCAGAGCATGCACAGATAAATACTAAGAAATACATGTGGGGTAATGAAGTAAAAATGAGATGCTGGTGGTTTCCTACTAATCTGTTAAAAGGAAAGGAACTTAAAGAAATGGGTCGTGAAAATGATTTGAGAGTTACTAGGGAATACAGAATTTTCTTCAAAAAGCATAGCTATTGTGTGAGATAAATTAAAATGGAGAGTAAAAATGCGTTAGAGCTAAGAGAGATAGAGAGTGGAAAAAAGTAATGTGAATTACTTAGAGATGGTGACAAAGATTAAAATATTGTAAGATAAGGGGAATATCAAAGAACTAGAACAGAAGCAACTGCAGGAAATACAGGAGTGCATACATGACGCTTATGAGTTAAGAAAGGTTACTGCTGAGCAAGTATGCTTGAGAACTCTATAGCACAGAAAACATCTGCACAATGAGTTAAACAACAGGAAGTAGACATGGTTGTGGCCAAACAGAGGCTATGACAAGACAACACAACCAGAGATCCTACTGACATATTAGGATTATTAAAGACACTTTGTAAATTTTATGAAAATTTGTATAAATAGATGAATGGAAAATCCAGGAAAAAGGCACAAATGGAAATTTGTTCGATAGACTTAATTACATGCAGGTTAAAGGAAGAGAAGGCTTAACACTTAATAGCTAAGACAGGAAGCAATGAGACAAAAATGATGTATAGTCACCAGGAAAGTTTCCAGAAACAGGTGGTATATTCCTGTGGAAGTCTGGAATTCAGAAGAGAAGAAAATGACAAAAGTTTTTAACAATATTTAAAAAAGGGGGGGAGGGTACCAGCATCTTGGAAGAAAGTTATGATGGCTGTATTAACTAAAATGATAAAGATACTGCAAACTTGGCTTCATAAATACTGATTTTAATTGTAAACCAAGATTTTAAAATGTCTACATCTATACTAGCTAAGAGAATGGAAAAGGTATTGTCAAAGTTCATAGATATGGATACATGTAATTTTGAAGAGAGGGGAGGCAAATATTTTATATGTAAATTGATAGAAAAATAGCCAATGATTCAGGGGGAAACAGATTAAATCAAAGTGCCACCATTGTTGGTTGGTCTTGATCCAAAGAATACACGCTATTGTCATCTGGGATTCTATGAGTGGAGCAATGGTAACATTTGCTTTTCATAATAAAATAACAGGGTTAATAAGGAAGATATATGAAAGGTGGGGAGGCATGCTGTGTTTGAACAGAGAAACCAAGCAGGGAATTCTTCTTTCTCCTTTACTGCTTGTTTTATATTTAGAACTATTAGCAAAGGAATGGGCTTCACAAATTCAAGGAAAAAAATAGTATGGTAATAAAGAAATGTAAGCTTTATTTGCAGATGACATCATGCTGTACCTAGTAAATCCTGGAAAGGACATTTCAGTTTTGTAGAACATTTTCAGACAGTTTCATGTCTTTGCAAGATATAAAATAAATGAAGATAAAACAAAGGTTATAGTGGTAAACTATCTAACCACATATAAATTATTTCAGCAACACCCATACATATGGGGACATGATAAGATAAAGTATTTAGGTGCATGGATTAAAAATGATTCTGTTATAGCAGCTAAGGACATGAGAGAATACACTAAACAAAAGATAATAAAACTGAGAGGTTGGAAACACAGCAGTGGAATAGAACAGAGTGGGATGAGGCTGGGCAGAAGTTTGTGCTGCAGATTAGAGACTGCCTTCGCCACCATGGATTGATACAGTACAGGCAAACAGAAAGAGATATCACAATGCAAAACACAAGCTCAGGTAGAGCTTTTTTTTCTTTTTTTTTCAATTCATTATATGCCTTTTGGTAATTGCTGTAAGTTTTTAACCCTAGTGGGTAAAAAACCCAAAGCAATGTACGATACAATAATGTGAATAAAAGTTTCATTTCTCTACACAGTCTCATGGAAGAAGGAAAAGTATCTGTGCTAGTTTAAATTTGGAGAGAAAGTCATCATCAACAGATTCTTGCGTATCCAACTTTTACAACTGTTTACTTCTTCAAAAAATAGAAATAATTCCCTCAAGTAGTATGTATGCAGCATAATCAGTACAGGTCTCAGTTGCTTTGTCAGTCTCAGGTTAGGACTATTTATTCCACATGCTCTTTCTATGTTAATATCAGCGGTCCAAGAAAGGAAGCATTTTCACATCAGATCATTACAGTCTTTTCCTTTGATTTGTTCTGGTACTACTGTAAACCAAGTTGAGCCTATGAGATGCATCTTCAAGTTCAGTTGCTGCACAATTTGCGCATATTTTAGTTGTACCACCATTTATTTTTCATTTCCTTTCTAGCAGTTGGCATCTTATTCATTTCCGCTGAATGTCTGGTTATAAATCTATTTCATTCAGCTTGCTACTTGTTTCTTATTACTCAGAGTACTCTTGCTCAATCTTACTCTCTAGGATGACTGAAGAAATCTCTCCTTCAGCAGTCATTGCTATCTGCTATTCCCACCTCTGCCCCACACTGATTTCTCTTTCGAGTTTTCACAGTTATTCACCCTTCAATTTCTTCTTTTCTTTGTTAACCTTCTGGATGCCTCAGATAAGTCAATTACCAACTTCTGTTACTAGCTTATAGTAATTTTTCAGGCTCTTGTTGTAAATATTTCTCAGTTCAAAACTCTGTTTTCTTGAAATGTTCTAGTAAAGTTTTAGTTAAGTCAAACAGAAGCTGCTGTTAAAAAGGGATAATTAGTGTGGCATGTAAAATACTGCACAACAACTTTAAGAGAACTGAATGGCAATTTACAAAGGAACAATGGGAAGAATCTGCAATGTTCCTAAGTGCATAACGTTTTGAAGATTTAGGATTTTTGCAAGGAAGTGTTTTTGTATTTTTATACTCCAAGCAGGCTTTAAATAACTTTTTCTCAGGTACGTAGCAAATGCTGGAGAGAATGTGGTGGAAGATAGAGGTAATTGGAAACATGTTCTTGGGAACTTAAATAGAGATTTTAAAAATTCCCTACAAAGTACTTTCACAGAAATGTTGGGGGAACAAATGGCTATAACTAAGGAAATTATTTTTTTTTTAAGTAGGATACAGAATCGGAACTGTCTGCCCTTGGGTCTTACTAAGTTTAATGTTAGTAGCTGCCAAACAATAATTAGTAGAAAATGGAAATTAAAATCAGTTCCCAATGTAAAGGAAGTTCTGGATATTAAGGAAATTAAACTGGAGGATGGATCTTTGGAAAATAAAGGGGGCAAATTTCACAGGAATAAACAATTTGGGGGAACACCACTTGCAAAATAAAATTCAGGACGAGGAGTGAGGTTTAACAGAAGGTAGGAATTGAGCAGCTTATGTAATGGAGTGAATGAAAATTATTAAAAAGAACACACAAACAGATGAGTATATATACATACATACACATATACATCTGCATGGCAGAACTAATAAAAGCTGCCATTACAGTTTGCTTTCTTTTCTATTAATGTATATAACCCCGTGTTGCCGATTCAATGTTATGATATAATAGATAATTAAAACAGATTGGCTGTAAATTGCTCAATAAAACAAGAAACAAGTAAGAGAAAAAGTCCAACACTGTCCTATCACATTTCCACTACATTACCTGATCCTAAAAGATTATAAAATGCAGTCTATAACACGTTTCAAAGCTAAAAAAAAAGAGAAATATCCTTTTCTGTTTGCATTACAACACATTCAGTGTTACCTCCTGCTCTTTGATGAGTCACTTGACTTACCTTGCAGGATGTGCCCAGCAGGGAACCATCTTGTTTCCAAGCCACACTCTGGATCTGATCACCATGGTTTTCCATTACTAAAAAATAAAACATGCACGTTTAATTAGGTAAACATCAATAAGGAATGCTTACTTGCACATTCTCAACTGTGAAGCTGTTCTAGATGTCAAATCTGACAGAAATGCAGAAAAAATGGCCCAATTTATTTGCTACAACAAAAAACTTTGAGCTGGAGCAAGACAGATACAACTTCTACTTACATGCCAACTTCTAAAGCACGCAAAGTATAAAATGATGACTTCTCATCTATTGATTTTTTTGCCTTTTCAGTTTCCTTATATTCCCAATATATAATACATCCTACATCACAGAAACAATGAAAAATACAAAAATTCACTTAAATCAAATATTACTTATTTTACTTGTGCTGATAACCAAGTGATGCCACTATGCACATACGGCCTCCTTCCATGGGCAACCGAGAAACACTGTCCAGTTAAGTGCTCAGGGTCACGCAGCCTACAAGTGGAATATAAGGAAATTAAATCCACAACCATAAGACAAAGCCTATCAGCAGCGTATAACCTTAACCTTCTCAGCTAAACTGCTTCACTTAGTAAAGTATGTATGGGGAAAAAGGGAACATATATCCTTGGCACCTCAATGTTAGGTCTGCTACAAGAAATTTACTTACAACAGTGATGCCATAATTTTATCGAACTACGGTCATTAATTAATATCCAAGTCAAAATTAAAGATAGCCAAGACTTCACAACAAGCACCCATATTATAAATATTCAATTTTGCCCACTTAGAAAATACACTAAACAGAAACAAGTATGAATAAATAAATTCAAAGACCTACAAAATGGGAGAGGGAGGATATATAACAGCGCAGTGTTACAACATTAGAAAGAAATTTAGAGTTGATAGAAAATACAGGTATATCAGTAATGCAATGGAAAATTAGTTACTACAAGAGCAGACAACACTAGGAAAACTGGAATTGTAATACATGGTTGTTTTTAAATGCAATGTATTTTTTTAACAGACCTGAGTTTAACAGGTAGATTGTCCCAGACATTAGTGATATCACTGTAAACCAAAGAATTTAGGTCTTTGAATTTATTTGTACATACTCATTTCTGTTTTGTGTATTTTCTGCTTCAGAAGTGAACAAAATTAAATATTATAATATGGGTGCTTGTTGCATAGTCTCAGTTGTCTTTAATTTTAAACTGTATATTAATTATTGACCACACTTAAGGAGCTGCCTTCCTAGGGTCATAAGACTCTTTCTTGATATGTACTATTAAAGGATGTTCTAGCTTTTGAAAGGGGTTGTGGGGTACAGTTGACTGAAGAAGAAACAAATCCAAAAAGGTGACCGCTTTTCTTCTTATTATTATTATTATTAATAAATAAGCCAATGTAGCTCTGAGGTCTTAGTGGTGGGCTCTGGGATGTGTAGATAAAACAAATCTTGATTCTTTGTTGTACAGACACCCTGATTATTTTAATTTGTTTGTTTATTTATATATTTAAAGATTCTTAGTTGGCAAATCAATATAGAGTATGCTTACATAAAATAATTTAGATTATAAGTCACTAATGATTCTTTGTTCTGTACCTGGCAAGGAGTAATTTCTAATAAAATATAACTCCCCCCGATTTATATTACAATTTTTGATTATTTTATCAATGTGAACACAAAGATGACTTCCAAGATGGCTACACACACTAGCTGTCTCAGTGTGAAAAACTCAGAAAAGAAGGCCAGTGAATTTGTTATTTTGGGTAAATTTCAGTTACTGGGTAGTAATTGCACTCTGGATGCCGACAAATAAGAAATTTAGGGAACCTGAAATAAAATCAACCACAAAAGGTAGGAAAAACCCTGCAGCTATACAGCAAAAAGCAGTTCAAGCTCCAGCTTTGGTGCAAGACATGACTTCCGGTAACCTAGAGGAATAAAATAAGTTAAATGTGCTCAGAGCTGATTAAAATAAATGAAACACTGAAGGAGTATTTAAACTCAAACAACAAAAGGCTGGAAGAAATTTAAAGAAGCTTTAAATAGATATTCAGATGAGCTAATATAACTCCAAAGATCAGAGGTCAAAATGAAGAAAAGGCTGGCTGAGTATGAGACTGCTCAAGAAGAGATGTTTCAAAAAATGGCTGAATTAGAGGACATAACATACAGGGAAAACCCGAGATTTCCTGCTGTGCTGGAGAAACTGGAAGGAATTGACTACTAATTTTATGAAAGCACAAATAAGCAACTGGACTAGTACTCCACAACAGGATTTGTTAGCTGAAAGGGCACATTGTGTGTATGCTCCAATCCTGGCCATAAGAAAGCAGCCAAGACCTCTAATAGTAACAATGCAATACTATCGGCAGAAAGAGTTGATTCTCACAAAACTGTGGCAGAAGGACAAAGTACTAAATGATGCAGACAGTAGAGTGTTTGCAGAAAATAATTACTCACTGTGCACAATAGAGGAGTAAATTTATTCCAACAATCAGGGAATTTTGACCCGTAGGTATAAGATTCAAGCTGCTGTATCCTGCTATCTTCAGAATATTTTCCTGGATGGTCAAATTCATTTTTTGATGTAGAACATGCTAAGGAGGAAATACAAAAATCTGCCCAACAAAAAGAGAGCTATCAAATGGGGGGGGGGGCTCTTTTTCTTGTCCTTCTGATAATGAATCCCATGTAGAGACTATGCCAATGAAATCTTTTCCAGAGTTCCAAATTAAAATGCTTGAGAGAGAGAAAAAAAGCACAAGTTGACTAGAAGAACATGGTTAGGAGTACATTGGAAATTAACCCATAGACTGGAGTTGGGAGATGGAGTTCAACAGGAAGAAAACCAGCAACTTGGGAATTAATGAATAAATGTGTGACTACAAGGCATCAATCAGATTTGTAGAATATGGCTGAATAAGAAACTTCAAAAAATTAGACTTATTTGGCTTTGTTAATCTTCTAGGGACTCCAAAGCATATGCCCTGCTTAATGTCATTAATGTCTGGAAGAACATCAAGGAAAGAGGAAGTAAAGAGGTAACCAAGCAAAATTAATTTTGTTCTTAACAGTATTTTTATAAAACATGACATGTACTGCATGTTATAGAGTAAAGCACTTCTGTGTGTTATACGGATACTAGTGTCCTCTTTCTTTCTTATTAGTTAGTCTTAAGAAATGTAGGCACTGCTATGTAAAAATAGGTAAAAGTGTGGACAAAAGCATGTTTAAGATAGTAGGCTATAATCTTGGGTTACTGAGGTAAGGGACTGGTTGTAAACGTACACAGATCATGATATAAATACAACTGCTTTTTCTTAATTTTTCATACGTGAATGACTGGATTAAGGTCCTTGGTTTGATCTAACAAGTAGTTTTAAGTGAAAGTAAGTAAATACAATAATACTGAAAGTAATGAAAGGTTTTCTTTTAGCAAACAAATGTTCCCAGTATAACAGGAAAATCATGCAGGTGAAAGCAACTGTGTATCTGTTTTTTTTTTTTTTTTTTTTATGGAGGCAAGATGATTAAGACAATTAAATACAAATTCTATCAATGGCTAGAAGATAATGTTTTCTGAAAGCATTCAAGTTGTTTTCTACATCGGAGAGAGGAATAAAGATAAGACAAAAATAGACAGCACTTATTGTAAGGAGAAGCACAGACTGCAGCATGCATCTTAGTGTGGATAACCTTAACTATAGGTTAACTAAAGCTTGTGAGTGTAGCTGCCAATCTGGGACAATTGTTTCTATTAAAAGGGTTAAACTTCATTATTTGAAAATGTACATAATTTTCTGTGTTTTAAGTTAATAAGTTATGGGGTTATGAGGGTTTTCATTAAAACAAAAAGTTTTCTAAGATGTGACAGATTCAACCAGTTAAAAGATCAACCTATCAAATGTTAGTGTATGCTTGTAACACAAAAGCTGAAAGTAAACATTTTAAAAAAAGTTGTTATACATTAAATCATAATGGCAACACTCTCCATATTTTCTTCAAAAGTGAATGGTCTCACGGGTATATACAAAACAAAGTATTGAACTATATTAAAAATGCACATTAAAATAGTTATTATAAAGGAGACACATTTGGAAAGAACTGAGCAGATGAATTTGATAAAGAAAATTTCAGGATGGTTATTCAGCAGAATATCTGGGAAAAAAGAAAAGGGGAGTATTTATCTTAACTGCGAGAGGAGTTCCAATAGTCACAGAAGAGGAAAAAAATATAATAGCAGATGTGCAGTATTAAGAGTCTACTGGCTAGGGAGGAAGACTACACTGGCATGAATTTATATTCCACCTAAAACTGCTACAGTGGATTTTAAGAAAATTCTGGGAGAAATAATCATCTTTCAGCAAAAACTACTACTTACAGATGGGAACTGGAATTTGATTTGCAACAGTGAGGATTTGGGAGCCTAGAAGGGAAAATAAACAGAAATGGTAGATTTTTGAAGAAATGTATTAAAATATTTGGTAAGAAAGATGTGAATTCGGTAGTAGGAGCTCAAATCAGAATTTACATATTATTCCCCAAGGTACAAAAATTGGGCTAGGCTAGACAAATTATATTTCACAGGAACATGTGCATTTAATTGCAAGTTTTGACAGACATCCAATAATTATTTCAAATCACATGCCAATAACTAAAATAAATATTCAGGGTAATGAAATAAAAATGAGACATTAGTGCTTCACCCCGTTTGTTATAAAGAGAGAAATTTAAGAAATGGGACATGGAAATTATTGTGGAGTTATTAGGGAATATATAAATGTCTTCAAAGAATATAGCTAGAGAATGAGAAAAAAATGAAAGTGGAGTTTAAAATAGGGTACAAATAAAAGAAAAAATATATCGTTAAGAAGTAACAAAAATTATTTATAGGCACTACAAAGGAAAAAGTACTGCAGAACAGGGGGAATCTCACAGAACAAGAAGAGGTGCAGCTGTAGAGTGGTAAAGAGAAAATAATTGACTACCTCAATAATATCCATAAGTTTAGAAAGACTGCTGTTAAGCAATTATTTTTGATAACTCCAGAGCACAAAAGCTTTTAGCACAATAGCTCAGCAACAGAGAGTAGAAAGGATTACCAATCTTGGGGAGTCTATACAAGGATGAAAAATGTGGAAATAAAGAAAAAGTACAAATGGAAATGTTTATGGAAGAATTAAATATGCCAAGGTTAGAGACAGAGGAGGCTCAATTATGAACAGTTAGGAGTTGAGATAAAAACGGTGATGTACAACCAATATACAGTAAAGTCTCACTTAAATGGCACCTATGGAGATTGGTAGATGCTGGTTAACTGTATGTGCCGGTTGCTTGAGATATGCTTTACGATTTTCGATTGGCTTGTATACTGGCATAGGAGCCAATCAAAAATCGCAAAGCCTCTTCTGTTCAATGTGCAACAGCCCACTGTTCCTCATTGAACAGAAGAGGCTCTGCTTGGCAATTTTTGATTGGCTCTTATGCTGGCATATGAATCGAAAAGAAGAGGCTTCCCTTTGGGATTTCTGATTGGCTCATATGCTGGCATGCGAGCCAATCAAAAATCGCAAAGCAGAGCCACTTCTACTCAATGCAGAACTGTTCTGCATTCAGAAGAAGCGTCTCTGCTCTGTGATTTTTGACTGGCTCATATGCCGGTATACGAGCCAATCAAATGCCGGTTGCTGGAGTCCCGGATAATGGGGAGTTTACTGTACTAGAAAGTCTCAAGGACTAGATGGTATTCCTGTGGAAGTTTGGAAGCTAGGAGGGAAGACTGTGGTAATGATCTGGAAGATTTTGTTTAACAGTATTTTAAAAGTCCCAACATCCTGGAAGAAAGCTGTAGTGGCTGTAATACATAAAAATGGTAATGGTCCATCAGATCCAGCTTCATATAAGCCTGTTTCGACTCTAAAAGAATGGCAAAGTTGATGCCAAAATTGATAGATATTGATCACTGTGGTTTTGTTGAGGGGAAACAAACATTTGACAACTTTAATAGAACAATAATGATCCAGAGGGAAGAAGAATGTAAGAAAATGCCACTGTTCATGAGTACTGATGTAGTGAACGCATTCGACAGAGTAAGCTGGGATATTTTGAGTAGGGCAATGGAAGCATTTCCATACCCTGACATAATAATAAGCTTAATTAGGAGAATATACAAGGGACAGGAGGTGAAAATTAAAGTGGGGAAGTTCCTCTCTGATAAGTTCTGTTTGAATAAATGAATCAGGCAGAGGTGTCTTCTTTCCCCTTTATTTGTGTTATATTAAGATCCATTGCCAAAGAAATTTGGTACTCAGAAATTTCAAGGATATAATCGATATGGTAACCAAGAAAGGTTGGCTTTATTTGCTGATGTTAATATTTTGTACCTGATAAAACCAGAAAGGGATATTTCAATGTTGTGGAACATTCTGAGATGATTTCAAGTCTTTTAGGAATAGAATATTAATGAAGATAAAACAAAGGCAATAGCTACAAATCATGTACCCACACATGAATTGGCTCAGCAGTACCCATATTTATGGGGTCATGATAAAATGAAGTACTTAAGAGTATGGGATAAAAAGGATTCTGTTATGACAGCTGATATGTGGGATGTGAAACTGGAAGCTCTGTTTTATGGATATGGATAGCAAGATAAAAGCAGTGAAAATGTTTTTAGTCCCTTCAGTTATATACATCAGACATATTTTTATCAACCAGAGAAGAAATTAAACTGTTGAAGGATTTATCTGGGAGGGGAAGAAGACAACAGTCAAGTGAGATGAGTTGATTTTTCAAACAGAACAAGGTTGGTTTGGGATTACCTGATATGAAGGATTTCAGAGCTACTCCGTTAAGGCTCCTATACATAAGCACAGGCATAAAGCTATAATTCAGAGAGGAAAGATATGATGATGAAATGGAGGGATTTCAAGAAATAAGGAGAGACTGGGATTTTGAATGCAGATCCTTAAGGAGAATAACAATTACCATATAGAATATATTATATTCGTAAAGTAGCAAAAAGTATTTAAAAAAAACAAGCCAACACAGGAATGGAGAAAGGAGATTCTGCTGATAGGAATTACTGCAATTATTGGTACAGAGAATAGGCAACAGGGGGCTGTAACATACTGTAGAAAACTAGCAAAGGAACCAAGGTATTGGGAGCAAATAATTAGACAGGGAAATGTAACAGAGTGGGAACAGGCCAAGAATACATTTGAACTGCAGGGTTGAGACTGGCTTCCCTATCAAGGACTTGATATCAGTGATACCAGAGTTTAAACAAAAAGAAAGGAATGGGGGGATGGGGGGGCCCTGTAAGAAATACCAATGCTGGTAGAGTTTTTAGTAGAATCTAGAACAGAAACTGCTACTACAAAGGGATAATTAGTAGGGCATATAAAGTATTGCTTGATAATTACAGGAAATAATCATGGGAGGTTTAAAAGGATTGGGAAGAGAGACCGGATAAGCAATTCACAAACAATTGGAGGACATATGTATGGCTTCCAAATATGGAGCAAAGTCTAGATGATTTTCAGTTTTTACTTTGAAGTGTTTTGCATAGGTATTTTTATACCCCAAGCAGACTCCAAATAATTTTTCTTCAGGTAGAGTACAAACGTTGGAGGTGTGATATGGAAGAAAGTAGCAATTGGGAACATATTTTTGGGAGTGTAATGAGTTGGCAGACTTTAAAAATTCCCTTCAGAACACTCTGTCAAATACTGGGAGAGCAAATTGGTGTCATCGTCTTCTTGTTTCAGCTGTTACTGTTATGGGTCACCACAGTGGATCACCTGTTTCCATTTCTTCCTGTCCTCTGCATCTTGTTTTGTCACACCAACCACCTGTATTGTCCTCTCTCACCACATCAAAAAAACCTTCTCTTAGGCCTTCCTCTTTTCCTCTTATAGGCATCATCCTTAGCATCCTTTTCCCAATCCAAGCCTCAAATCACGGAGATAGGCACAAGAATAAAAATCCACTGATGTATTCATTGTGTAAGCGCTTTCATAATAAAATATTACTTCTTCAGACACACAGTAAAAACACAAAAGCAATCCATTTATATATCATTTAAATTAAATAATTAAATCAATTTCCCTCCAAAACATTTAAAAGTACAGGCTGTATTATCAGATAATAAATCTATGCAAAATAGCAAATATTATTAAATGACCTGATGATGGTTCAAACTCTATGCCTATATATTAAAAATTCAAATACAACAAATATTTAAAGATCACAGAAGCAACATTTTTTCAAAAAAATAAAATAAAAATAAAAAACATTATATCAAAGTATATGCACAAAATGAATGGTTTCTTCTTGGGGTCCATAGGGGGTATGGATTAAATGATTCAATATCTCTTAAACCAGTTTTAAAGAATAGGAGCATCAAGAAATAGTTCATTTTGTGCATACATTTTGATATATTTTTTATTTTTTTTGAAAAATGTTGCTTCTGTGATCTTTAAATATTTGTTGTATTTGAATTTGTAATATATAGGTATAGAGTATGAACAATCATCAGGTCATTTAATAATATTTGCTATTTTGCATAGATTTATTATTTGATAATATAGCCTGTACCTTTAAATGTTTTGTAGGGAAACTGATGTAATTATTTAATTTAAATGATATATAAATGGATTTCTTTTCTGTTTTACTATGTGCCTGAAGAAGTAATATTTTATTACGAAAACGCTTGCACAATAAATACATCCGTGGATTTTTATTCTTGTGCCCATCTCCGTGATTTGGGGCTTGGATTTGGTTATATTTACTCTGGACTTTGCTCACATTGTTTTGAGACATCCTTTTCCCAATATACCCAGCATCCCTCCTCAGCATGTCCAAAACAACACAATCTTGCTTCTCTGATTTTGTCTCCAAACTGTCCAACCTGAGCTGACCCCTCTAATATACAGATTCCCAATTCTGTCCATCCTCATCACACCCAATGCAAATCTTAGCTTCTTTAACTCTGTCACCTCCAGCTCTGACTCCTGCCTTTTTGTCGATGCCATTGTCTCCAACCCATATAATACAGCTGGTCTCACTACCCTCTTTTATATCATCTCTTTCACTCTTACTGGTACCAGTCTGTCATAAATCACTCCTGACACTCTTCACCCTGCCTGTACTCTCTTCTTCACCTCTCTTACACACTCACCATTACTCTGAACTGTTGATCCCATGTATTTAAAAAACTCATCTACCTTCACCATATCTACTCCCTGCATCCTCACCATTCCTCTATCCTCCTCCTCCTCATTTACACACACATTTTCTTAGTCCTGCTGACCTTCATTCCTCTCCTCTCTAGAGCTTATCTCCAAAGACTCCAAAGTCTCCTCAACCTGTTCCCTACTCTCACCACAGATCACAATGCCATCCACAAACATCATAGTCCTCAAGGACTCCCGTCTGATCTCGGCTGTAAACCTGTCCATCACCACTGCAAATAAGAAAGGTCTCGGAGCTGATCCTTGATGTAATCCCACCTCCACCTTAAACGCATCTGTCACTCCTAGCGCAGACCTCATCACTGTCACGCTATCCCCATTCATACCCTGTACCACTCTTACATACTTCACTGCCACTCCCAACTTCCTCATACAATACCACAACTTCTCTCTAGGCACCCTGTCATATGCTTTCTCTAAGTCCACAAAGACATAATGCAACTCCTTTGGACCTTCTCTATACTTCTCCATCAACACTCTCAGAGCAAACATTGCATCTGTAGTGCTCATTCACAGCATGAAACCATACTGCTGATCACTAATCATTACCTCCCTTTCTTAACCTAGCTTCCACTACCCTTTCTCATAACTTCATGCCATGAATCATCAGTTTTATCCCTCTGTAGTTACTACAGCTCTGCACATAACTCTTATTCTTAAAAATCGGTTCCAAAACACTTCTCCACTCCTCAGGCATCCTCTCACTTTCCAAAATTTCATTAAACAGTCTGGTTAAAAACCCCACTGCCATCTCTCCTAAACACCTCCATGTTTCCACAGGTATGTCATCCAGACCAACAGCCTTTCATTCTTCATCTTCATACCTGTCCTTATTTCCTCCTTGCCAATCCGTTGCACTTCATGATTCACTATCCCCACATCATCCAACCTTCTTTCTCTGTCATTCTCTTCATTCATCAGCCCCTCAATGTACTCTCTCTATCTGCTCAACACACTCCTCGCTTATAAGTATGCTTCCCTAATTATCCTTTATCACCCTTACCTGCTGCACATCTTTCCCAGCTAGATCCCTCTGTCTAGCTAATCGGTTCAGGCCCTTTTCTCCCTCCTTAGAGTCCAACCTTTCATACAACTCTCCATATACCTTATCCTTCACCACCTCTCTCTTCACCATATGCCTCATCTCCTTACACTTCTGCCTTTCTTCATCTCTCTGACAATCCCACTTCTTCGCCAACTTCTTTCTCTGTATACTCTCCTGTACTTCCTTGTTCCACCACCAGGTCTCCTTGTTCTTCTTTCTCTGTCCAGATGTCACACCAAGCACCTTCTTAGCTGTCTCCCTTACCAGCTCTGTTGGAGTTACCCAGCTATTGGGTAACTCTTCACTGCCACCCAGTGCTTGTCTTAACTCTTCCCTAAACTCCACCTCACAATCACCCCTTTTCACTTCCATTTGATCCTTGGCACTGCCTTCACACTCCTCCACCTCTTCTTGATCACGGTCATCCTACAGACCACCATCCTATGGTGCATAAGTACACTTTCCCCTTCCACCACTTTACAGTCTCTAATCTCCTTCAGACTGGCCCTCCTACATAAGATACAATCCATCTCTGTGAATCTTCCTCTACTCTGGTACATCACCATGTGCTCCTCTCTCTTCTTAAAATACGTATTCACTAGAGCCATGTTCATCCTTTTCACAAAATCCACTGCCTTCTGCATTCCTCTCCTTAACACCATACCTACCCATCACTTCCTCATCCCCCCTGTTCCTTTCACCAAAATGTCTATTGAAATCTGATCTAATCACCACTCTCTTACCCTTGGGTACATTCATCACCACTTCATCCAACTCACTCCAAAATTTCTCTCTCTCATCCATCACACACCGAACTTGCGTAGCATATGCGCTAATATTCATCAACACACCAATTTCCAGTTTTATAAACATCGCTCTATCAGACACTTGTTTCACCTCCAAAACACTCTTGACATACTGTTCCTTCAGGATAACCCCTACCCCATTATTCCTCCCATCCACACCATGACAGAACAATTTGAACCCACCTCCAATACACCTGGCCTTACTCCCCTTCCATCTGGTCTCTTGCATGCACAATACATCAGACTTTCTTCTCTCCATCATATCAGCTAGCTCTCTCCCTATACCAGTCATACTGGCAACATTCAAACTTCCTACCCTCACTACCATACTCCTAACCTTCTTCCTCTCTTCCTGCCCTCAGGCATGTCTTGCCCCTCTTTCTTCTCCTTCAGCTAATAGTAGCCCAATTTCCACCAACACCCTCTTGGCTAACAGTACTGGTGGCAGTCATTAGCCAGAGACTCTACCAATCCGGTATGGAAATCTACTGTTGTCCGCATATGTCATTTGGCAAAATGAGCAAATTGGTATAACTAAGGAAATTATTTTTTTCGCTGTCTTACAGAACTGGAATAGCCTAGTCATATAGTAAGACATTGCTGCGGTTAATTCTGGTGGTTGCCAAAAGCAATTACTAGAAAATGGAATTCAAAGTCAAAACCAACCATACCAGAAGTAATGAATATAGTAACAGAGATAAAAGAACTGGAAGTGGGATCTTCAGAAAAGAGTAGGAGCAAATTACATAGAACAAAATCAGAATCGTGGGAACAATACATTCAGCATAACATTTCGGAGGAGGAATGAGGTTTAAGAGAAGGCAGGAACTGAATGAGCTATGTAATGGTAGAAAGACAATGACTATATAGAAGATTATATGTAACATATGTTTGCAACTGAAAATATGGTTTGTTTTCATTTAGATAAACGTATGATTGCCCATGTTATAAGGGATAATTCAATAAAGATGTTTCTTGTTTTAAAAAATATATATATATGTATGTATGAATTCAGAGATAAACTGTCTACTGTAACACAGATATTTAGGTATTTTTCTCCACATTGTTTTTGTCCTGAATGCCTGGTAACCATAAGACATCCCTTCAATCTAATCATCCAGGTAGTCATGAAGGGTTGAAACTTTTCCTTAAAAACTACTGAGAGGTCCCAAGGCAGCCTGCCATCTGCAAACTTCTATAGTCCTACTCCATGGCGCTCTTGTGTATTTGCAAAACATGGCTTCGGCATTATGAACAGCTTGGTGAGGGAGGGCATCTCAACCCAACAACTGTATGCTGTGATTCCTGCCTCAACTAGAAGCTTACCATCCAAGAAGTGCTATACTGTCAAAGCATTTTTGTTTTACACAATTTTATTTTCAATTATAATGTTCTTGTTTACGATGCAAGTAGTTTGGAAAAATAATGAAAATCTGCAATCAGTGCCGTGGCTCCATCCCACAGAGGCGTGGATGCCTGACTCAACTAGGGACAGAAGTAAAGGGGCATGAGTCATAACCCACTTGCCTCTCCTGGCAAAAGGGATGGGTAAAGGGCACTTGGTGAGCAAAATGGGTGGTTGTGATTTCTAACCAAATAAAAACCCCACCAACCTGAGAGAGACCTCTGAGTAGCCACAAAGGACATAATTCATCAAAACTGAGCGAAAAAGATTTGAAAATGTTAATATAATATACTACAAAAAGATTTCTTTTTACTTAAGTATGCAAATACATCTGAATCAATTCTGCCCTCTAACAATAATTCTTCTAAAAATAAATTAATTTTATATACTGTAACATAAGTATGAGTGACAAAAAGCAAATCGTTTATCGCTTCACTATATTGCCATACATTCAACATAACTGTCCCATCTCCTTTGTTTGGGTCGCTTGACACTAACAGACTCGTCTCATCTCAAAAAACTGAGAATATCCTGTTCTCCAGGTGCATAATGTTCTTGATTTACTGAACTTGTGGTTTATTGATAGCTTATAAAATTCTCTGGAACAAGGTGGAGACTAGGGAAATCTTATAGAATTTAATTAACTAAAATCATGATTACGTTTGAATGCAACTGATCCACCTGATACGACATCGATTTATAAACAAAAATGGAGACAGTGTGCTGATACAACAGAACTCCAAAACACTAAAGTCAAGGTTAAACACACTTGAGAGAGTGGACCAAATGACAGGCAATAGTAACCACGCTTTAGTAAAGCAGAAAAATATAAATAAAAATAAAATAATAATGCTGTATTACTTTTTTCATTTTTCTGCTTTAATAAAGTGTGGTTACTGTTGCCTATCATTTGGTCCGATCTCTGAAGTGTTATTAACCATGACATCTATTTATCTTTTGTTAAAAATGAAAATGTTAAATTATTAATTCTGTGTAGTACTGTTTAGTTAAAACCACTCAGAAGGGTCTAAATATTTTTTTAAAATATGTATTGAGTACATTGAGTTAACAATGAATTTGTATTTATGCACATATATTTTTATTTTGTACTTGTTTAAAATATTGTCTCCCAGTAGTGGTGCTGCGGTAGCGTTGTCGCCTCACAACAAGATGTCACGTTCGATTCTCAGCTAGAGCATCTTCTGTGTGGAGGCATGCGTGAACGGGCATGCCTTCGTTGAAGGTTGTGTATCAGGGCTGGTAACTCGGCACGTAAAAATCCACAACCAAACATTAGTGGACCGGAGTTCCGCTGTGGCAAGCCCTAACCGGGATAAGCCGAAAGACACAACAACTTGTTTTAAAAGATTGTCTCAGGAATTTTACATAACACAGATAAGACATTTATACATGTTTTTGTAATACATTATAGTACATTATTTTCATTTATTGTCAGGATACTTATATAGACAGACAACAGTTGTATTTATATGTTTACACTATGTCATTAAGAAAGCTTGCATATAAGGAAATGATGCAAGTACCTTTTTAGATTCGGAGGAAATTCAGGTTTAGGAACAAAAGTGCTAAATCATAAATAAAGTACCTTGCTTTTAAAATCTGTTTGACTTTTTCATTTGGATTTGGTGGATTATTTCCTCTGTGGCTATTCATAGGGGTTTCTCTGAGGTTGGTGGCGTTTTTATTTGGTTACTTGTCTTTTAAACCGTCCGCTGTCTGGAGCAGTTTGGTTGCAATTTCTCTTGTGGAAACTGGGGGAAACCACCATCTATGCTTGAGAGCAGGGCTGCTTGCTAGCAATGTCCACTGCAGAAGTGAGAGACAGTCAGACCACTGTATGCTCCCTTCCTTTTTGGAAACTCAGCATGCAGAGATGACACAGGGCTTAAATGAAAAAGCCTGTTAATGTCCCTGATGGCTAGCTACATGATGGCATCTCTCGGCCATCTCGTCCTCAGTGATGAGGGAATGACTGGTTTGATTAGCCAGGAGGTACAATTACAGTAACCCATTGAATTACATGCAAATGACCAACATGTATAATGGGTAAAATATTTGAAAGTTCTATTAATATTTTCATTGAACAGTACAGGAAAACACAATATATTCCAATGTGGTTTTGCCATGTAAAAATCTTGCAGTTAAAATTTAATAAATATATATTTTTATTCGATGGTACATTTACAGTAACCCTATCGGCCACAGTGGTGCAGCGGTTAACATATTTGCCTCACAACAAGAGGTTTTCCCGTTCAATTCTCAGCTGGAGTATCTTCTGTGCAGTGTCTGCATGTCCTCCCTGCAGTTGACTGAGTTTTAAAGACATGCAGGTAGATGTGTGTGTGTGTGAGTGTGCCTTCTGTGAAGGTTGGGCGCTGAGCTGGCAACTCAACACCATGAAAACTCCACTGCCAATCAATCTGTGGACAAGTGAGCTGCTGTGGTGACCCCTAATGGGAGAAGATGAGAGACATTGCTTACATTTACAGCAACTCCCCCATCCCCATTTAGTGGCACCATAATAGCCCCTATTCGTATTTCAGGAACATACCACTTTGCAACATATTTTGAAAGATATACACCAGAAAAGGGATATAATTACTCACAAAGGAACTCAAGAAAACCCAGAAGAGGGAGATAGTGAGTGAATAATAAGAAACAAAGGGACAGAAGGATTTCAAAAATCTACAAAGCCTACTAAATCATTAGTAAAAATAAACAAACAAATCTTAGTTATTCATTTACCTGATGGGTTTTAGTTAGGACTCTGGGGAATAAAACTGATCAGATGTGCATTACTAAACAAAAGCTACAGCTACTAGCCCAAGACCACAAGCTCTTAGCATCTCTTCTTGTTCTCCAGCTGTGACTTTCACCTATTTCACATTCAGAACAGCTGATGGGAATGGACACCACTTTGTGATGCCACAACAGGACATTGGCACCATAGCACACAGCTCTCATCTGTCCCTGATTTTGCCTCATATTTTAGCGCTTTCCCTCGTTTCCCTCCTAAATCCAATTACACAAATAAAGACAAAAATTAGAGTTAAAGACTTAAAATCCATATTAAGCTATATTTGTGTAATGTGTAACTGTCTCAGGTTAAAAGAACTAATATCTGAGAAGCATCCCTGATTGTCACTGATTATTTCTATATTTGTCCCTGATTCTGCTGAGATTTGTTTCTGAGTGGTTGAGAGCTATATATCAGTCCAGGAGTGCTGAGGGCTCTGCCTTCTTTGCCCTACTGATGTTACCTTTCAGAGCTAATATGCCTAAATAAGCTGTTAAAATATGCAAGCACTGAGATGTGCTCGACCTAAGGCACCAATTGGAGACCGATAAGAATACCTTTAGAGTACAGCAGCTATTTCCCTCAGCATTCTACCAGACAGCTGTGCTGCCATTGTAGGGACCATTCCCTCCCCGTAAGATGAGACAGCTGCCCAGTGTCCACTACATCCTACCTCCTCGTCCAAACATCTGATGCCAGAGATACTAGTCAAATCCCTGTTGCCAGTAGCATAGTCAAAAATAGGGCCACTGTGTCAGAGGATCAGCAGAAAATGTTCAGGGAAATTAAACAGAGCAAAAGTAATATGTTCCACAAATATAAAACACTAAGCATTAATTCCATTTAGCGACCACTCATTTGCTTCCATTCCTAAGACTTTTTAATAATTTACAACATACATATTTATTATACAACAAGCAGTTCTAATTTATATTACACTACAGCTCAAAGTGCTAGTTTAACTACCTTTAAGGCTAAGCTGAATCAGTAGACACAAATTTACACCAGCATTGTCATGTACAGCCCTGCCTGATTTGGTAAGTGCGCACTATTAAGTGCTTGAAAAGGGGCAAGAACTTTTAAGCTGGTCTTATGAAAGTATTACATATGAGTAGGCATCTTATGGACCCATGACTGTTTGCCTAGTATATTCCTATGTTCATTCTGAAATGGATGTACTTCAGGAATTTCTCTCTGTGTTTGTATTTGTTACCCAGGGCAGACCACTGATCAGCTCCTTTCAGGAATTTATTTCTGTGTTTGTTAACTAGAAAAGCACACAAATATACTTGCAAATAAAGGCAGCTCTAGAAGGCACAGTGATAAAGCTTCATGTTGATAGTATGCAGCACATTATTAAAAGAAACAGGCCCAAGCACATGGCAGCTGTAACCTCTGCAGCAATTACTGGTAAACCCCAGAACTTTCCAACACATTCCAGACTTAGCAGAGTCTCAGTGTGTCTGTATTACATAACCGAACTTTTAAAAGTTTGAACGTCATGTGGTCGACACCATATGATCAAACCTAAAAGTTCGAAAATGTAATAAAATAAACAAAAGAAAAAAACTACCTGAACGGTTTAAGCAGGGGGGCAACCCCCCAGCACCCCTCATGTATGGGGGGGTGCAGCCCAATCAAGACACACACCACACTCTTTAAATATACCAACTCAGAGATCGCACTACACTGCAGAAAAGGGAAACCTTCCCATTCCGCACTGTACGGAGAACTCTGTGGAAACTTTGAACTTTTAAAAGTTCTATCATATGGTGTCGACCATATGACATTCGAACTTTTAAGAGTTCGACAACGTGATATAGATCCATCTCAGTGAAGCATAAGAGTCAGCAAACTCAAAGCATGGGTCCCAACCTAGTTTCATTGTCAACTGAAACAATTGTGGTCAGAATCATGAATCTAAGAGAGCAAGTGTTTAGCTTTTGGTCAACAATGCCACAAATGTAATAAATGGAATTACTTCAAAAGATTTTGTAAATCAAAAGGCCTGCATTCTTTCACTAAAAGGAAACACTAAGAAACTAGATGATCAGTTAGACTGTGGCAAGCCTACTCTATGTTGATGGTGTGTCAGTGCTTCATGAAACAAGTCAATGCAGTTGATTTAAGGGGCAAGAATTAAGTATTTTGTACTGTTCAGATAAATGGCAAACCCATACAGCTCAAAGTTGATACAGGCTCCAAGTGCAATGTTATGTCTGCAGAAACATTTGCTAGTGTGTGTGATGGTGATTTGGCATGGTGTGAGCACTACTTGTTCAAACCAAAGGCACAGTTGTGCTTTCATGTTATGTCGGCAGAAACTACAACTTATTTTATGTGGTCAAGAGGCATATCCAGTCATTATTTGGGCTCAGAGATGCTTTGAAAATGTGACTGCTTTCATTTAGTAAGCACGTCCACCATGTTAGTTTAAAAGAACACTACTCTAATTTTGCCCAGCACATTTTTTCTACCTATGCTGATCTTTTTCAAGACAAACTAGGCAAATTTTCATTTGGGTACTCCATGAAGTTAGACCCTGAGGTCAGTCCAGTTATCAGGCCAACAAGCAAAGTTAAAACAGCCATGCAGGACAGAGTCCAAGCCGAGTTAGACAAAATGGCGCAACAAGGTGTGATTTGTCCTGTTGCAATGTCAACTGAATGGGTATCTTCCATGGTGGTAGCTCATAAGAAAAGCTCAGATGACATTAGAATATGTACTGACCCATGACATTTGAACAAAGCACTAAAAAGACCTCATCATCCAATGCACAGTTGAAGACGTTGCAGCTTTGATGCGAAATGTCATTATTTTTTCTGTTTTAGATGCAGAGTGTTCATTTTGGCAAATTCAGCTCGACAAGAAATCATCATTGCTCACTACTTTCATTACTCTGGCAGGCACAGATTTTTGAGAATTCCATTTGGGATTATTTCTGCAAGTGAAGTCTTTCAGTGTGCAATGGAGTAGATTTTTTATGGATATCCTTGTGCTATTATATTAGACAACATACTAGTACGAGGTCATGATGAAGCATAGCATGACAGAAACCTCAGAACAGTTCTAGAAAGGGCAAGTCAACTGAATCTTAAGCTCAACCCACAAAAATGCAAATTCAGGCTACAAGAAGTTCCTTATATTGGTCATTTATTTGCAAGTACAGGCCTAAGACCAGATCTTTCAAAGCAATCAGCCATTCTCAAGATGCCAGCTGCTCAAGCCCTGCAAGGTCAACTATCTAGGCAACTTTATTCCAGACTTGAGCTAACTATCAGCACCACTCAGAGAGCTGACATATAAATATGTATCCTGGTCCTTAGAGCAACACCAAAGAGCATTTGATGTCCTGAAACAGAGAATTTCTAGTCCGCCAAAGCTCAGATACTATGATGTCCACAAACCAGTTACACTTTCCTGTGATGCTTTGAAATCTGGTCATGGTGCAGTCATTCTACAAGAGGATCAACCTGTTGCCTGTTCATTGGGTACTCTTACCCAAACCCTAACTGCAGTATGCCCAGATTGACAAAGAGCTTTTGGCAATTGTGATTGCATGTTTGAAGTTCCAGGATTATGTTTATGGTAAACATATCCAGATCCAAACAGACCACCAACCATTCGTCACTATCTTGAGAGAACTAATGCAGTCAGCCCCAGCCAGATTGCAACGTATGATGCTGAAACTGCAAAAGTACAATTTCAATCTTGTCTAGAAGAAAGGCAAACTTCTTTATCTTGCTGATAAATTATCCAGATTGCCCAGAAATACGACTGAACAGAATGACAATCAAGGTTATCATTTGCTTGATGATTCTGAAGTCATGGAAGAGAGAAACAACAGCAACAGATCCAGTTTTACAGGGATTCAACCACTTTATCAATCAAGGATGGCTGTCAAAGCAATCTAGTTTACCTCAAGAAGTGCAGCCTTATTTTCCATACAGAGATGGGATCCTGGCTGACAAAGGTATCATAACGAAAGGTCCAAAAGTAATTATTCCAAAGTCCTTGCGACCTGAATACATTGCTATCTTGCACTGTGGTCACCAAAGAACAGAGTCTACCAAAAGAAGGGCAAGAGAGATAGTATTTTGGCCTTCTATGTCACAAGACATTGAGGGAGTACTTTTATCTTGTTCGCTGTGTAATAGTACAAAGCCTCATTAAAGAAGGAACCACTTCAGCTTAACCAAATTCTGGAACTACCTTGGTTAACAGTAGCCACTATATTTTCGAGTGAAATGGTCAGCATTATTTGGTGTTAGTAGACTCTTATTCCAATTGGTTCAAGATTGACATACTTCATAACCTAGCATCCAGTACTGTCATTACTAAGATGAAGCGTCATTTTGCTGTACATGGTAGTCCACACAAAGTTATTTCTGACAAGGGCATGCAGTTTACAAGCCAACAGTTCAAAAAGATTTGTTGAAGAATGGAACTTACTCACGTAACGTAGTCCAGAGTACCTGCAGTCAAATGGTTTGGCAGAACATGCAGTTAAAAGTGCAAAACCGTTACTTGAGAAATCAAAATGAGAATACTTACGTTTTCCTGAATTTCTTGAATTTCAGAAATATTCCTTGCGATAAACATCTTGGTTCACCTACTCAGAGACTTCTGTCAGGACAAACCAGAACCACATTACCACTCAGTAGTCAATTGTTGGTTCTGTGTGTCAAGAACAGCAGATCAGAGAGAAACAATATGTTGAGGAAAGGCCTATCCCAGAAGTCCTACTACGATAAGAACAGCAAACTGCTCAATCCATTATGAAAGGGAGAAGTGGAAAGGATGCAAATGTCCAAAGGTTATGATCAGACTGGTGTCGTGAAGAATACTGGCCCAGACCCGGGATTGTATACTGTGGAATCAGAAGTAGCAACATTTAGGTGGAATTGGAAGCATTTACTACTGGTGTCTGAGCCTATAACACAGCAAATAACTTGTGAGAGAGACTATCTCAGAGTGAGTTGTCTGTGTTACAATTCCTGAGGAAGGTTCAGAGGACATTCCTGTTACTATGATGAATCCAGAAGCTCCTGATAAGAGTTGTGCACTGCACACTGTCCCTGTTGCTAAATTTAGTCCCAACTGTTATGTTATGAGATATGGTTGAATCTCTAAACCCTGCAGCAGGTATGAAGCAACTTAGACATGAACATTGTATTTTGTTTTCAATGTATACAGTACGTGTTTGCATGTTTTTCGCATTGTGCAGCATCATGGGGCTACGGCTAAACTATTCCAGGTGCCAGAAAGTTTGCTCTACAAATTTTCCCTTAGAACTAGCTGGTTTCTCAGTTGTAGCATTAAAATCTGAACCCATGTGACTAGCACTTGCTCTAGAACATGCTGGAAAGCACTAGGAAGCCTTAAACTGATACAAGCTCTCAACTCTCCTGGTTAATGAGAAAATAATCATAGGCACTAAACAGCCTATAACTGCAAAGTACCTTGCAAAGGTAAGGGAAAACAGCTCTTGCACTTTACAAAAAAAACCCCACCTAAACAGGCATGTCCAAGGGTCAGCTTCTGGTGATTTCTCCTGTCCACCTGGTGAATCTGGACATACTGGGGCAATGCAGCAACTGCCTCAGGTACACTGACAACCCTCTCCTCCTACCACCCAACACTACAACCTGCGAGAGATGCACTTACATAGCCACACTGGAAGCAAAGCTCTCTCCAGCCAAGATTGTGCTAGGCAGTCAAGAGGAGAAGGTTAACACCTGCACTACACCACAAGCAACACATAGCCCTTCAAAACCCATACCATCAACACCCAGACATAGCAACACTAAACCCACATATGCAGAGGCCCTTAATATTAACCTGCCCCAGCAACAAGGATCTCCAAAGCTGAAATGCAAATAAACACCAGTCAAAACCAAAGTGACACATAGCTCACAACACCAGTGTGCCACCCAACAATAGCCCCTATGGCAAGAAAATGTACCCAACACTTTAGTTATAGGTGACTCTATAGTCAGGCACACTGATGTCCCACTCACCAGGCTGAACAAGGAGAAAATTACAGTCAGCTGCCTCTCTGGTGCCAGGATCCACCACATAAAGCATGCACTCAAGTCACTCCGCAACAAGTATAAATATGACTCTGTCATTGCCCATGTTGGAGTGAATGACTTGAGACATACCTCCCTGGACTACAAGTAAAGAGACATGGAAGAGCTCTCAGATCATGTGGCCAAGGCAGGTATGACCCTAGCCCTGGGTAGCATCCTGCCTTTGCCCAGAATGATACCACAGTATAAGGATAAAATGATTGACTTCAACAACTTCTGGTGTCATTCAAAGGGGATTCAGTATCTGTCTGCCTGAGACGACATGATCAACAAACCACGCTGCTTTGCCAGAGATGGTCTGCACCTGTCACCCGTGGGATTCAGGTTACTGGCTAAAGCTCTTGCCATCCCTATAGTGCCTTTTTTTAGGCAAGGTTCAAAGGACAAAACCACTACCGTAACAGATACAAGCATGCAAAATCTGAAGGTAATGCTACTCAATGCTAGAAGTCTAAACCTCAAAATGCACTCTCTCAAGGCACTCCTAAAAATGGAGAACATCAATATCTGTGCAGTAATTGAGACCTGGTTCAAGGCTCCACAGAGAACCCCTGCAATACCAGGCTACAACTCATATCACACTTTTCGGCCACCAAACCAAGACCGAAACACTAAAGGTGGAGGAGTGTCCATCTTCACCAAGGATATTCACACCTCCAGGCTAGTTGCGCAACACAATGCATCTGAAATTTTCCAGGTGCAACTAACACTAGGTAAGACTACAATCCAAACTGTAGCTTGCTACAGATCCCCCACCATGCCCTATGATTCTCACTACACCTTTCCAAACATACTGGAAAATATTAAGATAACAACCAAACACCCTAATACTGGATGATTTCAACTACCCTGCCATTAATGGGGAAAACTACTCAGGTACCAACACCTTTTCCAACGGTTCTTGGAATTCATAAATTCCAATGCCTTGGATCAACTAATCCATTGTCCCACCAGGGGCTCCAATATCCTAGACCTGGTCATTACCAACATGGGAGATAGATGCTCCACACCAGTGGTCACCACCTCATTGGTCAGGTCTAACCATAAGCTAATCACTCTTGACATCCACATCCCCCCCCCCACCCCCCAGTAAGAAAACCTCTGTAAAAAACTTCTCCAAAGCCAACTTCATGCTACTCAAGTCAGAAGTGGCAAACTTTATGACACCCATGCAGGTTCGACTGCTGAATCCTACACTGAGGCACTGTACAAGCATATCCACTCGTGCATGAATCGTGCCATCCCAAAAAGAACCAAGACGCTCTCCTCCAAAAAAAGGAAGCCAATCTGGTGGTCCCCTGCCATAAACAAACTATACAACGGAAGGAAGAAACTGTTGCAGGATGCAAAAAACTCCCTTACCAGCCTCAGTAAGAAGCTGTGATCCCTCAAAATCCTCCAAAGCAAGTTACAAAAATAAAATTGCTAAAGATTCCAAAGACAACCACAAGGCATTCTATATTTATGTCAAGAATCTAAATGGCAATGCTCAGATATGCTCTGAGCTACAAGAGAGTGGCATTAAATATACTTTTCCCAAGGATATGGCAGATCGATTTAGTGCCAACTTCACCCCCTAAAGGGCCCATCTCAATACCGAAAGATTGCCAGATTGCAGTAAGCACGGCCAAACAGGTAGAAAAGTACAGTTTTGTACCTACCATAAATGTAGATGTTCGAGTGCTAATACAGCTGCAGTCATAACAGATGGGTTTTCCTGCCGTCAAGCTGGTCCTCGGTCGGCCGAATTCCAAAGTCTAGGTCCAGTGTCGGTTGTCGTCGCTTCTTCCTGACGTCAGTGCGACAGGGGTATAAAGGAACCAGCCGACGCCATTTTCTTCAGTTTTTCTTGCCCCAGATGTCAGGTGCCCCCAGAAAAAAGGCAATACATAAATTTGTGTAATAATGCAGTGCAATATAATCAAAATACAGTAGTTGCAAGCAAATACATCATAAATGAATACCCCAATCAGGTTGTATGAGGATATGTTAGCCTATAGGCCTGTCCCAAGAGGGGAAGGAAAGAGGGAAACCTGGACTGCAGCTGTATTAGCACTCGAACATCTACATTTATGGTAGGTACAAAACTGTACTATGTTCATCGTGCATACAGCTGCAGTCATAACAGATGGGTAGAATCCCAAAGCTAAGAAAGGGGTGGTAGGCACTAGGTGGAACTAGGAGGAGCCAAAATGCCCTGCAAGACTGCAGTGGCAAAGCCTGCTCTAGATTTGGAGTATAATGGTAGGTTGTAGTGCTTGGAGAAGGTATGCACAGAACTCCAAGTGGCTGCTTCCAAAATATCCTTGGTAGGAACTCCTCTGAGGAAAGCTGCAGAGGTGGCTGTGGCCCTGGTGGAATGAGTTCTAATGCCTGTAGGTACAGTTTTGTCATGAAAGGAATAGCAAAAGCGTATGCAGTGGGCTATCCATTTTGAGATTGTCTGTTTGGAAATTGGCTTTCCTTGAGCTCCTACAGCACAGGACATAAAGAGCTGTTCTGATTTTCTGAAAGGCTTTGTTCTGTCCAAATAATAACGCAGTTGTCTGTGGATGTCCAAGGAATGTAGTAATCTCTCCCCTTTGTTTTGAGGATTAGGATAAAAGGTAGGTAAATGTATGGCCTGATTTAAAGCTACCTTGGATACCACTTTAGGCATAAAGGACGGGTTGGTTCGTAATCAAACTCTGTCCTGATGGAAGATGATAAAAGGCTGGACAGCCATGAGAGCCTGTAGTTCTGAAACTCTACGAGCTGAGGTGATAGCCAGAAGGAAAGCTGTTTTCCAGGACAAATATTGCAAATCTGATGAGGCAGCTGGCTCAAAGGGAGGCAAGGTCAGTTTTTCCAGAATGAAATTAAGATCCCAAGCAGGTATTGGTTGTTTCCTTGGAGGTCTTAGATTCTTACCCCCTCTGAGGAACTGTCTTAAGAGAGGGTGAGAGAATAAAGGTGGATCAGTGTTGTATTCTGCAGAAATGGCTGAGGCATGGATTTTGATAGAGGAGAATGAAAGTCCACTGCTTAGCAGCTCAGCCGAATATTGTAGTATTTGAGGTAAATTCAGTTTTCCAGGATCCTAGCCCTTTTTCTCATTCCAGACACAAAACCGTTTCCATTTTGCGGAGTAAGCTTTTCTAGTTGATGGCCTTCTGGCCTCCAAAATGACATCCTGCACCTCCTTGGAGAGTAGGGCCTGTTGTGATGCTAATGAATCTTCCATGCGGCTAGATTGAGTGTTTTTAGCTGGCTGTGAAGAGTTTTGAAGCTGTGCTGAGTCAGAAGAAGAGGCATTAGAGGCAGGGTCCATGGTGGGGAATGTGTCAGGCTCCTCAGGAGTGGGTACCAGTGTTGCCTTGGCCAGTCCGCAGCAATGAGAATCATCTTTGGTCTGTCTGCTCTGGTTTTCAATAGAACTTTGGGAAGCAGAGGAAGAGGTGGGAAGGCATAAACTGTCATTGATGTCCAACTGAAAGAGAGAGTGTCCACTCTCCAGGCCTTTGGATGGAAAATCCTTGAGCAGAATTGTCAATTGGTGATTTTTGTGGGAGGCAGAGAGATCTATGTCTGGCCTTCCCCATTCTTGGATTATTTCTGTAAAAACTTTTGGATGCAATTTCCATTCATGTGGATCTGTCATATTCCTGCTTAGGTTGTCTGCCAGCGTGTTTTCCTTGCCTGGCAAGTACTGTGCTTGTAATTCCATTTGTAAGTCCATGGCCATGTTCCAAAGTGACATGGCCAGTCTGCATAGGGGATAAGAATGTGTTCCTCCCTGTTTATGTACCACATAACTGTGGTGTTGTCCTTTCTTATCAACAGTTGACCTGGTTGTAGAAGGTCCTTGAAAGCTATAATAGCATTTATTACTGCTAGCATTTCCTTTTGATTGATGTGAAGGTGCTTTTCTTTTTGGGACCATTTGCCCTGAATGCACCGATCTGTCATGTGCGCCCCCCAGGCGAAGTCCAAGGCGTCTGTTGTGATGACTTGATTTGCTTGAGGCTTGCTGAATGGAAGACATGTGTTTGTTTGACATGCTTGAGCCCACCACAGAAATTCCTTTTGCAGACCTGGAATTAGTGGTATTATTGTTTCCAAACTGTGGCTGTGTTGAGACCATATGTTTTTCAGGTACCATTGTAGTTTCCTCATATGCAGCTTTGCACATGGGATTAGTAAGATGCAAGATGCCATGAATCCCAGAGCCTGCAGGATTTTCCTTGCAGTCAGCCTGGTGCAATTTGCTAGTGCTCTGAAGTATTGAATTAGTTGCCCCTGCTTCTCTGGCGTGAGGTAGGCCATCTGGGTGTTTGTGTACAAATTGGCACCCAGGAAAATTATCTTCCGAGAGGGTATTAGCCTTGATTTCTTTTTGTTGACTGTGTATCCCAGAGAGTTCAACAACATTATTACATAAGCCAGATGTTTCAGAAGAATGTGCTTGCTGTCCGCTTGGATCAGGCAGTCGTCCAAATAGGGGTTTATTTGTATCCCTTGAAGTCTGCAGTAGGCAATTACTGATGCCAGGCATTTCGTGAATACTCTGGGTGCAGTAGATAAGCCAAAGGGAAATGCAGAGAATTGATAATGGGTTGAACCTGCAAGAAATCTGAGGTACCTTCTGCAACTTTGTCTGATTGGGACATGCAGGTATGCCTCCTTGAGGTCCAATGTTACCAGCCAAGACTCCTTGCCCAGCATGGGAAGAAGTTGCTGTAGAGTGAGCATCTTGAATTTTAGTACGAGTAGAAATGTGCTTAGGATGGAAAGGTCCAAAATAGGTCTCCAATCTTTTCCCTTCCTTGGTACCAGAAATAGCCTGGAATAAAAACCTTGACCTTGTTCGTGCGTAGGTACCTCTTGAATAGCTTTCATGTTTATGAGATCTGTAATTTGCCTTTGTGCCTCTGCCCTTTGATTGCGTGGCAGGTTTAGCATGCCTCTCTTTTTTGGAAGGGTGTGAAAATGGAATTTGTAGCCTCTGTTTATAATGTCCAGGATCCATTTGTTCTTTGTGACAATATGCTAATTTTTTGAAAATAATGCCAGCTTTCCTCCTAAGGGGGCTGCCATTTGAGACTTGCTTGGCATGCAAAGGGGAAAGTCATTGGGTTTGCTTTCTGAAAGATTGCGAGTTATCCTCACCACCTCTTTGTGTAGGAGCTTGCCATTGTCTGCCTCTAAACGATCCTTGGGATTGTCCTCTGCCCCTCGGGCGCCTGTATCTGCCTCTTTGGGGTCTGTCCGTGACAGGAAAGGACCAGTTTTTGGAAGGCCAATTTTTACTGAAACGTGGGGGTTGTACCTGTAGAAAATCTTTCACAGTTTGCATTGATTTAGCCTTTTCCTCCATCTTCCTTAATACCTCCTCAGCATTAGCACCAAATAGTACATCCTTTTGAAGAGGGGCGTCTAGTAATTTAGCTTTGACATGATCAGGCAAGGCTTGTTCCTTGAGCCAGGCATGCCTACGTATGACTGATCCTGTAACAGCAGCTCTACATGAGGCCTCTAGAGCATCAAAACCACACTGTAACGTATGCTTACCCACTTGTTCTGCACTATGCATCAAATCCTGCAACTCCTTCAAGTCTGGTTGTTCAGGTTGTGACATTTTACTTTTCATTTGTGATAACAAAAACTGTTGGTATTTTAGCATATGGAACTGACAGTTTAAGGCCCTCATGGTTAAGGTAGCCGAGGTATATACCTTTTTTCCCCACCTTTCTAAGGATCTGGAATCTCTCTCGGAAGGTAATGGATTTTTAGCAGCGGAGGCCTTAACTCCCTTGGGGCCCTGTGAGATGGTTTCTGGGTCAGCAGCATGGCTTTTGTATAGAAATTGGTGTGAGTCAGGAACCCTGTAGTACCTGTCAGGCTTAACTGGAGCTGGAGGTAGAGAGCCCGGGTTAAGGCAGGCCTCCGAGTAAACATCATCTAGGATGTCCAAGACAGGAGGCCTGTGCTGAGGTAGCAAGAGAAATTCCCTAAGCCTTTTCTTGGAATCTGAATAATCTTGGCCTTCCCAGTGGAAGTGTTCCCTTAAGATACGCAAAGTTTCCCCAAATGAGTAATCCTCAGGGGGGGATACAGAAGGGATAGACTCCTCCACATCAGAGTCTTCAAAAGGGGAGTAAGAATGTTCCTGATCATCAGAGTGCTCTGAAATAATGGAGCCCTGATCAGAGGAGGGGGAATCTTCCTCCACTCTGGGCCTTTTGTCCGGTGGGGGCTGAGAACCTCTGATAAGAGTAATTAAATCCTCAGCCATTTTAAGCATCTGTTTCTTAGGCATGGGGCCTGGAGATGGGCCCTGTGTAGCTTGTCTCTTAGAGTGCATGGATGCTTTTGACTTAGTGAAAGCCTTGATGGAGAAAGAAGAGGAAGGTCTGAAGACACCTTGAGTGGAGGTGGACCTGTCCACATTCTGAGTTTCAACGCCAAGAGTGGCTTCGGTATCTGTAATCGGGGTGTGGGCCGAGGAGCCTGCGACCTTGGGCACAGGAGACACCACCAAAGAAGTGTTGTTGCTAGTCAGGGGCTGCATAGGCGCCTCGCTGAGAACCGGACCACGTGTAGTCGGCTTTGGCATGGTGTCGGTAGAGGCCGCGGACCTCGTGTGTCGGTCCTTATCTTTGCGGGGTTTTTTAGACAAAACTGGAGTCAGAGTATCCGACGACATAATATAATTAAATGCTTTCCCAAAATAATGCTTGGCAAACTCCGCCCGATGCTTAATGGTGCGTTTGTTGAAAGTAGCACAAAAGCGACAGACTGAGACGTCGTGGTCTGGGCCTAAACAAGGTAAACAGAGGGAATGGAAATCCTTATGCGGTATTTGCTTCCCACAAGAAATACAATTATTAACTTTGTCTGACATCGGTCTGAGACAAGAAAAGTTTCCCCAACGGGGTACTTAGCTTTCAAGAAGACTTCAGTTTCCAAAGTTTCGTAATCTCAGGAGCTGGCCGACCGGCACTTGCGAACTGCTTCTGCTTCGGGCACAGTGTGGCAAGAAAGACTGAAGAAAATGGCGTCGGCTGGTTCCTTTATACCCCTGTCACACTGACGTCAGGGAAGAAGCGACGACAACCGACGCCGAACCTAGACTTTGGAATTCGGCCGACCGAGGACCCGCCTGATGGCAGGAGAACCCATCTGTTATGACTGCAGCTGTATGCACGATGAACATCCGCACTCTCCAAAGCTAAGAATACAGCATCCATGGGACCAAATGACATCCCAGACTGTGTACTACATGAACTACAAAATGAACTGGCACCTCACCTAACTGTCATGTGTAATCATAGCCTCACCTCAGGCTTTGTGCCCACTGAGTGGTGCACAGCTACAGTTATCCCACTCCACAAAGGGGGATCCACCTTGGATCCCGGGAACTACCGTCCCATCAGTCTGATGAGCCTGATCTGCAAGGGCTTGGAACGCATTATCATTGAACTTATAAACAAAGACATTGGCAACCTTCAAACACTGGACCCCATCCAGTTTGGGTTCATGAAGGGCCGATCTCGTCTCCTGAACCTGACTGACTTCTTTGAATCAGTCTCCAGAGCTGTGGGCAAGGGTAAGGAGGTCCACACAGCCTATCTGGACCTCGCCAAGGACTTTGAAACCATCCCCCACTCTGGAATCATAGATAAACTTACTAAGCTGGGCATAAATCCCATCATCACTTGATGGGTTGCCAACTGGCTTACTGACAGAACCCACACTGTAAAAGTAGCCGACTCCAAATCCAGCTCCAGACAGGCGACAAGTGGAGTACCTCAGGGTTCAGTCCTGGGACCGCTCTTGTTTGGCATCTACTTCTCTGAAGTACAGGCCAACACTAACGGACTCTGGCTAACAAAGTTTGCAGATGACTGCAAACTGGGAGCCATTATTGAATCCCCAAATGATGTGGATACTCTACAAAAGGGCCTTAGAGAAACAGATGCTTGGTGCCAGAGCCATGGGCTCAAGCTCAATGCCAAGAAATGTATAGTGATCCCCTTTGGGAAAAACCATGTACCCATGAATTACCACATAGGTGGCAGTACACTAAACACCAAAAGTGTGATGACAGACTTGGGGACACAGGTGGACAGTGGTCTCACCTTCGATAACCACATTGCCACAACAATCAGGAAATCCTTCTATGTGGCAGACCTCATCACTAAGACCTTTTCATCCAGAAAAAAGGAGGTCATTGTCCCACTGTACTCATTCCTCATTAGACCCATTATAGAGTACAATACCCCATTGGTATGTACCTCACAAGACATCTGCAACAGCTGGAAAGGCCACAGAAATACCTCACTAAAAGAATCACAAGCCTAAAGCAGATGCCCTATGCTGACCATCTAAAACAATTCCAGCTATACTCTGCGGCATATCGTCTACTCAGAGGTAATCTCTGCTCAATATAGAAGGCCATGTCAAACCCTGAGCTGTTGGACATGCTCCACTTAAAGAAATCCCAATCCCTCAGAGCCACACGCTCCAGGGATCTAAATCATGTCATCACAAAGAACAAAACATGCTGGAGGGATAGGTTCCTGACCCAGAGACTCCCCATACTCTGGAACAGACTGCCCATACATGTCAAGCAGAGCACTTCCTTGGCCCTCTTCAAAAGGAACCTTGACAACTGGATGAGAGACAGGAAATTCACCTAGGAGATCATGTCAGTCACCCTGCTAGACAGGGGTCCATGGAAGTAAATATTGTGGGAAGAAATATCCAGGGAATTGTTATGGCTAGGCATGTATAGGCCCTAGGGCCGATAGCCTAGTACTAACCTATGAACCTATTCCTAGCTCTAACATTGCTTTGCATAACAGGCAATCTTTTTAAGACAGGATGTAGATCAATATGTGTGTATATACCTTAAAGAAGCTATCCAAGGGCTTGCACGTGCAAGCCTGACTGCCATTTTGTAGTTAGCTGTTGAGATGTAAACATGTATGCATGTAAGCTCTGTTAGTTTGTTCATATTTAAAGATGCTGCTATCCATCTTGATGCGTTTCTATGTATTAAAGCATCTAAATGAAACCCCCAAATCTTATTATTTCTGTTAGAGACAAACGAGCAACACCATGTCTGTATGGACCAGAGCTGTGACTGTGTGAAGTCTACATGTTCTCCCCATGTCTGCATGGTCCAGAGCTGTGGCTGTGTGGAGTCTACATGTTCTCCCCATGTCTGCATGGACCACAGCTGTGATTGTGTGGAGTCTACATGTTCTCTCCATGTCTGCATGGACTAGAGCTGTCTATGAGGAGTCTACATGTTCTTCCTTTGTCTGCATGCACCAGGGCTGTGACTGCGGAGTCTACATGTTCTCCCCATGTCTGAGAGGACCAGAGCTGTGTGTGTGGAGTCTACATGTTCTCTCCATGGCTGCATGGACCAGAGCTGTGATTGTGTGGAGTCTACCTGTTCTCCCCATGTCTGCATGGATCAGAGCTGTGATTGTGTGAAGACTATCTGTTCTCCCCATGTCTACATGGAACACAGCTGTGATTGTGTGGAGTCTACATGTTCTCCCCATGTCTGTATGGACCACAGCTGTGTCTGAGGAGTCTATCTGTTCTCCCCTGTATGGGTTTTCTCGAGGTACTTCAGCTTACTCCAACACTGTGATAACTTACCCATTGACTAGCAACTCTAAATACTTTGCATTTAGCCTTGTCATTGTGACTCAGTTCATGGCTGAAGATGGTCCTATAGTCACCATGTGCACACTTTTCTTCACTGCATGCACTGCAGTTTTAGCTCCATCACAGGCCATAGTGAAAGTATTGGGCTAATGACTCAGTAAGTGTATCGTACCATCATTGATGCATTCCACAAACCATGTCTTGTTTTTGTCATCTGCCATAGAAATGCCTGTGTTACAGCACCTGTGTTGCACTATGTATGCCTGCTGTATCTTAGACACAAAGTAAAACACCTTTAAGGGTTTAGAAACTTTAATATGCGAGCCCCACTCTACAGTAGTGGCAAACTGGAAGAGATAACATGGATATTATACAGGTTCAGAAAACAAACATGCCACATTCCAATCATTTACTCTATGAACACCTTGGTTTAGCCAAAAATAAGAAGTCTTATTTAAAAATAAGCATAGTCAATGTATATTACTGACACACAAGTATGTGCGCGCATGCACACACACACACACGCACACCTTATTGTGACTTCCTCCACTGTTGCAAGAAAATAAAACATAGGGATACACACAGAAAATATCACCCCTGTTTTAGGAGTTCTCTGTTTAACAGTAATTTTATTAGAGGAATATTTGCTACTGAACAGCCGAGAATTTGAAAGCTTAAAAATTCATATATTTCAGTTGAGAAATATTAATATGCAATAAGGCAACAGTCTGCCATCTAAAATCTTCACCTGCTAGCATACCTTACTGAAACCAGAGTGCATTCCTTCTCTTTCCAAAGAAAGGGTTTTACTACTATGTAACAATCGTTCAAACAAGCAGAAATACATACTTCTAACACAAATCATCTATGTCGTGTGACAAAAAAGTGAATTTACAGATTTTGAGCAGCTTCTGTCTTCTTACAACAGGCAGTACTATAGGTTGCATTACTGCAATTTCTAGGAGTATGTCAGCTGTTCTCTGCTAGCAAACTAGGAATCTCCATAGTGCTTGTCACGCTGCCAGCCAAGTTACATGGAATTTTGTAAATAATTCTATGTCATTTTACACTAACATTACACAGTAGGATTGGACGCCCTTTGTAAGTACCTTATAGCAAATGATAAAAGGGGTTGGTTCACAGGTTCATAGGTAGGTAAGCCTAGTCAACAAGGTTCCCTGGCTTACGCCACCCAAGAAAGTTATTTTCCTGTACCCCTGTCGAGCAGAGCGACAAAAGTGATCCCCGGAGAGTATTTCCTATTTCCCATCCATGGATCAAGATTTTTCTTGAGTGTTAATGAGGAACTTGGCTTGACATAGATGGGTAGCTTGTTCTAGAGTATGGGAAGTCTCTGGGATAGGAATCTTTCCCTCCAGCATGTCCTGTTTATTGTGGTGACAAGGTTTAGGTCTTTAGGTGTAGCATGTCCAACAGCTCTGGGTTTGACATAGGTTTATATGTTAGGCAGAGATCACCTCAGAGTAGGCAATATGTTACGGTGTAAAGCTAGAGTTTTTTGAGACAGTCAGTGTAGGGCATCTGTTAGAGGTCAGTAATCCTCTTTGTGAGGTACTTCTGTGGCCTTCCCAGCTGCTGCAGATGTCTTGTGAGGTACATTCCAAAAGGGGCGCTGTACTCTATAATGGGTCTAATGTGTGTCGAGTAGAGGTTAACAACTACCTCTTTTTTCCAGGATGAGAACCCTTTTGTGATGAGGTGTGCCACGTAGAAGGATTTCCTGACTACTGTGGCAATGTGATTATCAAAGGAGAGACTACTGTCCACCTGGGTCCCAAGGTCTCATCACACATTTGGTGTTGAGAAGACTGCCGCCTATGTGGCAGTTCATGGGTACAGAGCTTTTACCAAAGGGGATGACAATGCACTTTTTGGCAATGAGCTTGAGGCCATGCCTCTGATACCAGGCATCTGTTTCAGTGACACCTTTCTGTAGGATGTCCACCATCATATGAGGACTCTACTATGGCTCCTAGTTTGTAATCATCTGTGAACTTCATTAGCCAAAGGCCTTCTGTGTTAGCCTGTACTTCAGAAAAGTAGATACCAAACAGGAGAGGCCCCAGGACTGAACCTTGTGCTACTCCACTTGTCACTGGTTTGAAGTTAGATTTGGAGTCTGCAACTTTTACAGTGTGGGTTCTGTCAGTGAGCCAGTTGGCAACCCATCTTGTGATGTAGGGATTTATACATAGTTTAGTGAGTTTAGCTATAATTCCAGAATGGGGGATGGTCAAGATAGGCTGTGTGAACCACCTTGCCCTGGTCTACAGCTTTGGTGACTGCCTCAAAGAAGTCAATCAGGTTCAGGAGGCATGACCTGCCTTTCACAAACCCGAACTGGGTGGGGTCCAGAGTTTGGAGGTTACCAATGTCTTTGTTTATACGTTCCATGATGATATGTTCCATGGCCTTACAGAACAGGCTCATCAGGCTAATAGGGTGATAGTTCCCGGGATCAGTGGTGGCTCCCCTTTGTGGAGTGGGATAACTGTTGCTGTGCGCCATTCAGTGGGCACAAAGCCTGATGTGAGGCTGTGATTGAACATGGTGCTTAGGTGGGGAGCCAGTTCGTTCTGAAGTTCATGTAAAACGCAGCCTGGGATGTTATCCGGTCCCATGGATGCTGTTTTTGGCTTTAGAGTGTGCAGCTTTTACCTGCATAGTTGCGATTACAGGGACTCTGCATTCTTCCTGTATAGATATAGGCCCTTTAGGGGGTGAGAGGGGGGTAAAGTTAGCACTGAACTTATCTGCCAGGATGTTGGCAATATCAGCTGGTTATGTAAATTTCATGCCATTGTGCTCTAACTCAGAGCACATCTGGGTGTTGCCACTGAGATTCTTGGCATAGCTATAGATTGCTTTGTGGCTGTCCCTAGAATCAGTGGCAATTTTGTTTTCGTAGATAGCTTTTGAGGATCTTATAAGGCATCTCAGCTTCTTCCTGAAGCTGACCAGGGAGCTAATCCACTCATGGGATTTCACTGTTTTTTGCAACACTTTCTTCCTTCTGTTGTAGAGTTTGTTTATGGCAGGGGACCACCAGATTGGCTTTCTTTTTTTGGAGGACAGCATCTTGGTTCTGTTTGGGATAGCACAATCCATGCACTCGTGTAAGTGCTTATAGAGTGTATTTGTGTAGGATTCAGCAGTCGTAACTATATTGTCCATCTGCATGGGTGTCATGAAGTTCACCACTTCTGTCTTAAAAAGCATGAAGTTTGCTTTGGAGAAATGTTTTACCATAGTTTCCTTAATGAGGGGTGGGGGTGGGATGTAGATATCTAGAGTGATTAGCTTATGGCTGGATCTGACAGACGAGGAGTTGGCTTCAGGTGTGGAACACCGGTCATTCATGTTGATAATGACTAGGTCTAGGATATTGTTGCCCCTGGTGGGGGTGTGGATAAGTTGATCCAGGGCATTGGAATTTATGAATTCCAGAAAGCATTGAGTGAAGGAGTTGGTTACAGGAGTAGCTTTCCCAGTTAATGGTGGGGTAGTTGAAATCGCCCATTATTAGGGTGTTTGGTTGAACCCTAATATTTTCCAGTACATCAAGAAAATAGCAGTGGGAATCCTAGGGCATGGTGGGAGATCTGTAGCGAGCTACAATTTGGGTTGCAGTTTTGCCCAGAGTTAGTTGCACTTGGATAAACTCGGATGCATTATGCTGAGCAACTAGTCTGGAAGTGTGGATATCCTTAATGGATATGGACACACCTCTGCCTTTGGTGTTCCGGTCCAGGTTAGATGGCCAAAACGTGTGGTATGAGTTATAGCCTAGTAATGCAGAGGTGCTCTCTGGTGGAAGTGGAAATTACCTTATAGTCTGGGCAGAAGGGGCCATAGCTAATAAACCTGTGCCAGCCTTCCCCGTGTGTGTGTGTGTGTGTGTGTGTGTGTGTGTGTGTGTGTGTGTGTGTGTAAATCAAATCTCAAAGTGTGTGTGTGTGAGCGAGCTACTTGGGCAGGGATACGAAGCACTGGTAGAACAGAGAGGGTGCTGGAGGACTTGGCTTGGCCCCTCAGCTGAGATCTTTACCCTATAGCTGTGCCAGTGGGAAGTCTTACTGGGGATCTGGAGAAAGAGTGAGAAACTAGCCCTAGACTGACTATGATCTCTGTGTGCTCTTGAGGGAAACTGTACTTCACTGTGTGTACTTGTCATCTTCCCAATGTGTACGTCGCCTAGCTTTTGGCAGTGGTGAGGACTGAGGCTCCTTGATTACTGGGCCAGTGCATTAGCGTCACAGTGTTAACTGAATCCACAATCACTTTTTCAGGTTCAGAGGTGGGTACAGTATTAATGACTCTACCTCTTATCTGGTTTGCATGTAACTTCATTCATAAATAATAACCCAAGACACAAGACCTGAACATCTCTCAGGTATTCTTGAAAAATATTTAGGAGCACAGCTGTAACTATATATATATATATATATATATATATATATATATATATATATATATATATATATATATATATATATGTATGTATATAGATCTATATATCTATATATATATATATATATCTATATATCTATATATATATATATATATCTATATATCTATATATATATATATCTATATATCTATATATATATCTATATATATATATATATATCTATATCTATATATATCTATATATATATATATATATCTATATCTATATATCTATATATATATCTATATATATATCTATATATCTATATATATATATATATATATATATATATCTATATATCTATATATCTATATATATATCTATATATCTATATATATATATATATATATATCTATATATCTATATATATATATATATATATATATATATATCTATATATCTATATATATATCTATATATCTATATATATATCTATATATCTATATATATATCTATATATATATATATATATATATATATCTATATATATATATATCTATATATCTATATATATATATATCTATATATATATATATATATATATATATATATATATATATATATATATATATATATATCTATATATATATCTATATATATATCTATATATCTATATATATATATATATATCTCATCTATATATATATATTACAGACTTCATCTTCAAAAGCAAAATTTCTCAACTTGTAATTTTATCAAATGTCATCTAAGTACACTTTTTTCTTGGGGAGAGTGGGACTTTAGCTTCAAAATATGGTGAAAATTAAAAAATTGTGGCTGTAAGGGCCTCTTGATCAAGTAATATGTACAATGCAAAGTAATGCAATGCCTTCATTACACATAGTGTGTCATACACATGCCCAAGCTCATGGAGCTGGACCCCTTTAACTGTGATTCACAACTGTTCCACACCACCAGGACATTTGCCCGACTCTGATGTATAGCAAACTGTAGCAGTGCAATGCTGGTAGTGGGGCAGTATTTTGGTCATGTTGAAGTTTATCGACTGTTCTCTGTTGCTGTCCCACTGTGCTTACACACAACTCAGGTAGCCTGCATCACAGCACATGGCTAGTGCTATAGTGCTGCTTCAGTGTACCAGTAAAGTCTCTTACCTTTAACTACCTTTCTCACCAGTGGCAGGACTTGTGCACTGAGCTGAGGGCTGCTATAGCTACTCCAGTACTTTACATGATTTTGTGTCATCACATTTCTTTGGTTCTCAGGCTTCCCAAACATCACTAATTACTACTGCCATTTCCCACTGTATAATACTCAACACCTAATCTTGGGGTCATCTTCTCTGTGACCCCCTCCCCCCAAAAAAGTAAAAAGAAACTAGAATTAAAATTGTCTGGATTCCAAGACAATGAAGGCAGTCTTCTGTGTACGTAATTCTGAATTTAACTCTCTACATGAAACCATTGATTTCCCTAAATAAACAAAAAACATAAACAGAAAAAGAAAAGGGGAACAGCTTTTAAATGTCATGATGTGTACTGAAAGAGCAAGGAAACTGTTCTCACTGAAGTCACTTAAAGCAGTGGCACTGGTTGTGCACTTGAGCTAGGATCTATGGGTTAATGTGATGGCCAGCTGGTCTGATTTCACTGCCTATGGGCAGACTTTTGGTGCAGAACAGATAATAATGGTCAGGTCAAAATCAAGTAAAGTTGTGCCATAGTGGGGAAAGACACTGTGTATAAGGGAACTGGAGTTAATAAAGTTTAAAGAACACTGTGTATGCTGGTGGCTGTGGTGGTGGTGTTTATTTGGTAATCAATAGGTAGCTGAAGTCACCCAGAATTATTATTTGGCTCAATGGTTAAAGACTCACATTGGTCTAGGTATATTACCAAGGGAAGAGAGAGGCATAAAAGGTTTTTTTTAACCTGCAATAATATGGTAACTTGATTTACTGACACCAAGATAATTAAGAATTCAAGGTCAATATAACACTGGATTTCTCACAAGACAATGGAGTTTCTGATGAATATGGACACATCCCTGCCATCACCGAAACATGTCAAAGAATGGTAGGTGCTGAACTATGATAAAGCAGGAGTGCTTTCACAACACTACAGCCAAACTTCATTGACTATATACCCAAATTTCAGTCACATCATCAATATGTGTGCGTTTCAGGGCCAGGAAGGTCTCAAGGTCAGACAATTCTGGTTTAGTCTCCTAGCACTGAGCAGCACCAACATACTTCTCAAATGTTCAGCTTTCAAAATCATAGCAGGGAGCCATCAAAAATCATAGCAAGGGTTCCAAAATGATAGCATTTAGAATCTGCATGTGTGTAAATTCATGCTTCTGGGGGGCACAAATGTATAAATACATCCTCTTAGCAGGCACAATCTATACAATTACGATCCTTGCAACATTAACAAATGCATGCCAGCATAGTTGCACCAGACAAAATGCACCCTTACTACACTGTAAAAACATACACTTGCCTGTTTTCCTGATTTGTTATGCATGCCAGTTATAAATACAGCTTAGTTTGCTGTATTATTATTATTATTATTATTATTACAAAGCTTCTTTATGCTATTTGTCCAAGACATGGTTATGGAACTTTCACTATGCACACATTTATATTCCAATTAATAAAATAAATAAAAACAAAGGCACCTCAACCTAGAACTGAACACAGAGCTCCAGGGATTTTTTACCAAACCACACACATACCTTACAAATTTCTTGTCCATCTGCATAATTTTTAATATGAATCCTCCTTACCTAGGAAAAAAATGATTTTGCTCATTTTAGGTCCATATGATAATATGCATCCAGTTACTCCAAAAAGTCTTGCCCTGACTAAAATATTGACAAACTATTCCATTTCTTGCACTAAAATGCATTGCCTTTTCCACAGCCCTGTGTCTTTCCTGTTTGGCATAACATTATAGAAGCTTTGTAATTACAATTGCGCGCGCGCGCACACACACACACACACACACACACACACACACACACACACACACACACACACACACACACACACACTACACTACAAGAATACTAAATCCACTGCAACACACTTGAAAGTCTAAAATCAAAATGACAATGTGTGAACTACACCACCACCATTAAAATAATGTTAAGTAGGGATGGTTCCTTCTTCACCGTGACATGCATATGCAGCGTACTGATGTTGCTAACTTTTTCAGTGGCTGACAGCAACTCACTTCACAATTCCCCAAATATCTCTTGGTGCTCTTATTCAAAATTGAAATGTGACACCATCCAAAAATAACACAGTTCTGAAAATATATGCAGGTGAATTTCACGGAGAATGCAATGCGTTTTACTATAAAAAAGGGTGTTGTTACAATGGCATCCCCAACCTAATGGGAAAGTCAAAGGCAAACACTTCTTTGAAAGATGGTTATTTGTTTATTTGTTAACTGGGATAGAACACTGATCCACATGGACCCTTTTCAAGTTCAGCCCACAAGAAGAGGAACTGAGAAAACACAATAGCAATGCTACAATCACTGCAAAAAACGTGTTTATAAGCAAGCAGGTTATATGTCTTTTAACAGTGTGAGTGTAGTAAGAGCACTGCAGTTTCCACACAGTGTGTCTATTTACAAAATATATACAGTAATGGTATTTTTGTGGTTTAACTTGGAGTTTAGAATAAAAGGAGGAAGAGAAGGGTGAGTTAAAGAAACAGAAGTGAGATGAAACGTAAAATATTTGATTGAAGGGGAGAGTTAAAGGTGTTGGATAGTAAAGATAGGGTCCAGTTTTACGCCAACAGCTTTTTTTCCCCAAACACCTTTATTAAATTTACACATACGACAAAGGCAATCTTACATTTATATAAATGAAAAACATACAAAATGATATCACTTTAGTTGCAAACAGTTTACATCACAGACACCATTGAAACAACTGTAGTTGTAAACATTATACATGACTTATAAACTATCCAGTCATTGTCAGTTAAGCATTACTGCATATAGCTCATTCAAATCCTACCTCTTAAACCTTGTTCCTGCTCTGCATATATTGTTCCCACAATTCCCGTTTTTTTCTATGTAGTTTGCTCCTTCCCTTTTCTAAAGATCGCAGCTCCAGTTATTTTATCTCGGTTACTATATTCACTACTTCTAATAAAGTTGGTCTAGACTTTAATTTCCATATTCTAGTAATTGCTTTTTTGGCGGCCACTATAACTAACTCAGCAAGATTTTACTGTGTCTAGGCAATTCCGATTCTGTAGCATAACTCAAAAAAATCATCTCCCCCAGACAGTCCAACATAGCAGTCCTCTGGGAATCCCAAAAGGCTGCCAGCTCATCACACCTCCAAAAAATATGTTCCCAGCTACTTCATTCTTGCCCGTCACACCTCCAACATTTTCTATCGACCTGAGGAAAAACTCTTTGGAGTCTACTTGTATAAATATACCTATGTGAACACTTCCAGGAAAAGATTGTAAATCTTCTAAGACTTTGTTGCATATTTGGGAGATATACATATATTCCCCCATTGTCTCTTTGTGAATTGCTTATTCAGTCTCTCTTCCCTATCCTATCTAAGGTCCTCTGATTGATTCTTATAATTATCATGCAATAAATTTTACACCAACAGTTTCTACAAACGTAACAGCTGTAGCACACTCAAAACTTAATCAGTTTTATTCATTTTTTTAATTTTATTTATATTTGTTTGCCGGGAAAGTCTGACTGGACAATAATTGTCCTTTTTCAGCAGAGGTCCATGGAGAAAAGCTCCACAAATGACAGAGTTAGTAAAAGCAAAACGTGAGATTGTGAAAATATACAACAGGTCGAAAAACACAAGTATAAAGGGACAGTGGAATATTACAAAGTACATTGTGTACAGTTCTAGCTTTAACTAAAACTACAGGGGTCTAATAGTAATAACAGTGTAACAGAGTAAGCAACATCAGTTCAACATCATTTATATATTTATATTTACGATATACTAAGGATGTTCCAGAGGAGAAAGGAATTTTAATGTGATATGACAGAGCAAAGAGAGACAGCATGATTATTATGACTTGTGGTTGGAGCAAGGACATATCCATGAGCTAGACAGATGGTTCCTAAGGGACTTTTTGAAAGTTAAAGAACAGCTGATAGGTTTGATTTCTAAAGGTAAGGAATTCCATGTTTTAGCTATGAAGTTTTAGTAGAGAGATTCCCCAGCTGCGTTATTGGCTTTGGATACCTTCAGTAGTGCTTTGTTGGTGGAACGCAATTCATGACTTGTACTATAGGGTAGCAACAGATTTTGAAGGGAAGGTTTTTTTTCTGGGTGTTTGAGGATTTGATGGGCCATGGTCAGTTGATTATCTGCTAAGAGATTGGGGAGCTCTAGCCATTTGAGCTGTCTTAGAACTAAACAATGATAAAATCGGTAGGTTGAATTTGTGGCAAAACTGTCAATCTTGTAGCAGGACTCAAGTTTGTATAATTCAGTGTGTTTTAGGTTAATTAGAATTGGGAAAAGCATAGAGGAGGAGGGTGGAGATGAGATGAGTTCTGGCAACAGCGGCTTTTGTACTGTTAGATAGGTACTATTTGTTCCTGTACAGTGGTCAGAGTTTTTAATTATTTATTTATTTTATTTAACATTTGTTGACCGGGAAAGTCCGACTAGGACAGAGCCTATTTTCAGCGGAGGCCCGGGCAGAAACGCTCCAGAGACGTCTTTAGAATGTGGGAGGAATCCCACACGGAGAACATGCAAACTTCACACAGAAGGCACCCCAGCCACAAATCAAACCGGATAACTTCTTGCTGTGAGGTGACAACGTTAACTGCTGCACCACTGCTTTGAAGTACTTACAGTACGATTTGAGTTATGTGTCTATCAAATCTAAAATTATCATCAATGATTACACCAAGACGTTTTGTGTGGGGGACTGGGGAGATCATTGTGTTGTTGGAGGAGGAGAGGTTGAATGAGGGGGGTGGTGGAGAGTCAGAAGTTCTAGTTGGTTGAAAGATCATAAGCTTAGTTTTATTTGGATTGAGAATAAGCTGGGCATTGGTTAACCAGGATTCAACTAAGAAGAATTGTTGTATTAGGTGCTGAAGTTGCTGTAATGTTGGGGCAGAACAGAGTAGAGTAAAATCATCAGCATATTGGACAAAGGATGCATGTCGGGTGGAGGTGTGGAGGTTATTAGTGAATATTGTAAAGAGGAGTGGACCAAGGATAGTGCCTTTGGGAACTCCAGGCAGAGGGGAGAGATTGTTTGCTGCCATTTTATAGCTTGCTGGCGGCCTGTTAAGTAATCTTTGAACCAACCAAGTGCAGAATGGCTGAGAGAGCGCTCAGGAGTTTGTTGTGGGAGACCGTGTCAAAAGATTTAGAAAGATCTAAGAAGACAGAAGACACTAGGTGACCCTTGTTTCTATGTTGATTGACGAAGTTAGTGAAGGACTTAAGAGCGGTGGTAGTGCTGTGTTTAGGGTGGAATCCATGCTGAATGTCAGAGAGGAGGTTGTTAGTTACTTTAGTAGTCGGGAGTGGATGCAGTGCTCTAACATTTTAGATAATGGTGAAAATATCGCTGTGATGACCGTGCCCTGGCCCAGCAATCAAGGAGCCTCAATCCTCACCTCTAACACCAGGGAGGTCATCTCCTAGAAGAGAGGAAATTAATGCACACAGTAAAGTACAATTTCCCTTAAGTGCACACAGAGATCACAGTCAGTCTGGGGCTGGTTGCTCCCTTGCTTACCAGGTCCCCAACAAGACCTCCCACTGGCACAGCTATAGGGTCCAGGTCTCAGCCTAGCTGGGCAAGCTAAAACCTCCAGTACCCTCTCTGTCCAACCAGTGCTTTGTGTCCCTGCCCAAGTAGCAGGCACAAAACACACACACTTTGAGATAAGTATTTATACAACTTCAGACACTCTTGGGAAAGGCTGACACAGATTCTCCAGCTGTGCCCCTTTACCCAGACCATACATGTTATTAATCCCTGCCACCACCCAGCTAATATCAGCTACTAAAAGGCCCTTAAAAAGGTGTCCAATTATTACTGTGCAATATTATTATCCAATGGTAATGTGACTATTCAGTCTAGGCTTATTGGAAGGGCTTAGACAGTAAACTGAAAAGGTCACAATATGCTTCACAGGGCCAGTAGAGTGCAATGTTGTCACATATTTTTCAGTTCCACATTTCACAGTATTCTTTTACACTCAAGAAAACAAGCATGTATTTTTACATTTATTTACAAATGCCAGAATTGTACATCAAATTCTATTTGACTAGGCTGGCAGCCTTCGCCCATCTCTCCCCAGTCATCACAATCGCTATCCAGTGACAGCTGGAAAGCTCCGTTGAGGTTTCACCTTTGTGAAGTGGAATGATGTGGGATATTTTCCATATCGGTGGGACACAATACTCTGCGATGGAGTGATTGATGAGTGGATACTGGATAAGCAATGGCATCGGCAGCGATTTTAACATACTCGGCGGGCATAAGGTCTGCAGCAAGGGTTGTAGGTTTAAGCTTTTTTAGGTATCTTTTTATAGTGTCTGTAGGGATGGGTTTGAAGGAGAAGTTGTTACGGTCATGGGCAGTTAGGAAATGGAATTTATGGGGGGTTGAGCAATGATTTGTGAGGGCTATGATGGAGTCTGTAAAACAGTTATTAAATTGGCTTGCTGTGTTATAATTTGTGTTGGGAATTGAAGGGGAGGGTGTGCTGATTTGCCCTGGTTGCGGGATTTTGACAGTTGTCCAGAATTTTTGTGGAGGATTCTGGTCTTTGGTTTAAATGAGACTATAATAGTTAATTTTGTCTTGCCTGATATGCCTTTTTGCCTTATTCTTTAATTCTAAGAATGCCTGCCCGTTTGCAGTTGTTTTGTAAGTATACCATGTTTCACCAAGCATGGTCTCTAGTTTTTAGTAATGTTCTGGTCTCCTTGGATAGCCATGGAGCATTGCTGGATTTGATTTTAATTGTCTGAGGAGGGGCTAGCTTGTCTTAAGATGTTTATGAAAGTAGAGTTAAAGTATATAATGGCTTCCTGTAGAGGGAGATATTTGGAGAAGTGACCATTGACATAGTTTGAGATTGGAAATTAATTCTTTAGGAGAAAAGTTTCTTTTATTGCGAATTTGATGGTATATGTTACTTCTCATAGGATCTTCATGGAATTTAAGAAGGAATATGGGGAGGTGGTCACTGAGGGTGTGTGGTAGACATCCGCACTGCAAGGAGGGGTTGGGTTTATTGGTTAAGATCCAGTCCAATATGGACTGTCGGTTAGATTTGGGGTCAATTCTAGTGGGAGAATGAATTAATTGGGTGAAGCTGTTAAGGTTTATGAGATTTGATGGGTTTGGGGAATAACAGGTATACCGATCAAGGTTGAGATTGCCCGTGATGATAGTTCCTTGTGGGAAGGTTTGCGCTGTCCATTGTAAAATGTATTCAATGGTGGGGAGGTTGTTACCAGGAGGAATGCATGTACCAACAATGTTTAGTTGCTTTTTGGAGTTTATTGTGAGTTTTGTAATTAATATCTCTGCATTATTAAAAGTCAGAGGTGTCCAGTTTTGTGGATTCTAGAGACAGGTTGTTTTTAAATAGAAAGGCTATCCCACCACTTCTCTTGTCTTTTCTGTCCAGCCTCAGTATATTGTAACCTGGGGGAATAATTTCATTATTACTGATGTCAGGTATAAGCCATGTTTCAGTTAGCAGGACAACATCTGGAGTGTAGTGGGAAATTGTGGCATGAAGGCCTTGTAGTTTAAGAATGCTTCTACAGTTTATGTTTAGCAGCAGCAGGTCAGAGCCTTTCCTGGGAAGGTTAAAAAGATTATAGGTCTTAGGTTCATAGGTTCATACTAGGCTATCTGCCCTAGGGCATTTATAAGCCTAGCCAGAGTGTGTTTGGCTTTCGCCACCCATTTTAAAATAATTTTGCTATGCCCTTTTCCGAGGTTAGTATACTGTGCCTCTGTCTAACTGACACAGAAGTGATACCTGGGGTAAACCTACGATCTCCCATCCACTCTTAAAGATTCCTCTTGAAGAGAGTCAATGAGGGACTCTGCCTAACCTGGACTGGGATTTTATTCCAGAGTGAAGGGAGCCTCTGGGTTATGAATCTGTCCCTCCAGCATGTCCTATTTATTTCAGTGCTGAGGTTCAAGTCTCTCGAGCGCATAGCTTGATGGGATTTGGATTTTCTGAGGTGCAGCATGTCCATTAATTTCGGGTTGGACATGGCTTTATACGTCAGGCACAGATCGCCTCTGAGCAGGCGGTATGCCACTGAGTAGAGCTGGAGTTTCTTTAACCGGGCAGCATATGGCATCTGTTTGAGCCCTTTGATCCCCTTGGTGAGGTACTTTTGGGGTCTTTCCAGTTGCTGCAGATGTCTGGTAAGGTACATCCCAAAAGGGGCATTGCACTCAATTATGGGCCTGATGAGGGATGAGGAAAGAGGCACAATGACCTCCCCTGATCTAGATGTGAATCCCTTCATGATTAGGTGGGCTATAAAAAATGTTTTTCTAACCACTTTGGCCACGTAGTTGTCAAATGAGAGATTGCTATCAACTTGGGTCCCCAGGTCCCCAATTACTTCTTCTGTACTTAATGGATTACCACCTATGTGGTAATTTGTGGGCACTTTGTTTTTGCCAAAGGGGATGACTATACACTTTTTGGCGTTTAGCTTGAGGCCATGGCTCTGGCACCAGTTGTCTGTTTCTATGAGGCCCTTTTGGAGGATGCTTGTGTCAGCTGGAGTGTCGATTACGGCGCTCAGTTTGCAGTCATCTGCAAACTTGGTCAGCCACAGTCCTTCCATGTTGGCCTGTACCTCTGAGAAATATATACCGAACAAAAGAGGTCCCAGGACTGAGCCTTGTGGGACGCCACTTGTAACTGGCTTGGAGTCTGACATGGCTCTAGCAATTCTAACCATGTGGGTTCTGTCCTTGAGCCAGTTTGCAACCCATCTAGTGACATAGGGGTTTATATTTAAGCTGGTGAGCTTATCTATAATGCCCAAGTGGGGTATTGTATCGAAGGCTTTTGCGAGGTCCAGGTAAGCTGTGTGGACCACCTTCCCCTCGTCAATGGCCTTAGTGACTGTTTCAAAGAAATCAACCAGGTTTAAGAGGCAGGATCTGCCCTTAACAAAGCCAAACTGGGTAGGATCCAGTGTCTGTAGGTCCCCAATATCTTTATTTATGAGGTCCATGATGATCCTTTCCATAGCTTTGCAGACCAAGCTAGTCAGGCTTATGGGGCGATAGTTTCCAGGATCCGTTGAGGCACCACCTTTGTGGAGAGTAGGGAAGTGGGATGGGTAAAGTTTGGATTGAGGACAGGGCTGGGGTGGATGTCACCACTAAGTATGAGTCGGGATGGTATGCGAGTGATTAGATGTAAAATTTAGTTATATAGTTACTATATCTTATGGAAATGTGGGTATGAGAGTGTTGTGTGAAAATGGTATATGGGGCTTGGTCAATGTAGCTACTGTTGATATTATAAGGATAGAGTTTGATGGTGTGGATGCTGAGGAGGAGCATGGGGTTGTGTGAGTAGGGATTGGGGGAGGACTGAATTGCGGTGATATGAAGTTAATTGGGATGTAATTGAGAGTAAGACCAGCAGTAAAAAGCTAAAGGCTAACAGTGTACTTGATAGACAGCAGAGGTTTGATTAGGTATTAAATTACTGAGTTAATGAGGTGTGACCAAGATGGTGGGAGGGCTACTTTTGGTGACTGGAGAAACGGGCTTAGTTTAAGGTATATGGCAAGTATTTAGTATACATCATGAGCTATTGCTTATCAGTAAAATAGTAATGGCAGTGGCTGGTTGATTGATTTACATAGGTGACTGGTAGTTACAGTGTATGCTAAGGTAATGATCTAAAGTAGAGATGGTTGATGAGGTTAACTGGGTTATGTGGAGTGATTGGGTAGTAGGAAATGCGAGTGTGGTTAGCTTAGGTATACATTTGGGTGTTGTGGGGCTGGGTGGGAATTGGGGGTAGGGTACGGGAGTGGAGTGAGCCCGAGCACAGTGATGCCAAATGGAGTGGGTCGACCGTGGATTCTAGAGGTGTGACTAGTGCAAAAAAATAAACAATCTGTATTCCTGGGGCAAGTTAAAATGTGTAGCATAAGAAATCTGTGCTAACTCTGTTTTAAAATTCCAATAGTATGGGTTTGGATGGAAGACATTAAAGCCTCAATTTAATTTAATATTCCAATAAAGATATAGTTTGGGTTTGGCTCAAAAATGTTATAGCCTCAATGTACTGAAAGGTGATAAGGTAAAGAATACTGTGGGGATGATATGGGTTGGGAGAAGCGTAAACAGCAGTCGTCCCTGGCGAGGTGCTCACTAGTACAGTTAAACTATTGGTATATCTAACACCACAGGCAAAGATATTCTTGTACAGGTTAAGGAGATTGGTTTCTATATTATAACTAGGCACAAGAGTGCACCCACGTTGATTCTCCTGGACTGTTTAGTTACTGTAGGTCTGTATCAGAGGAATCAGTTTCACAGACAAGTTGACATAATACAATATATGCTGCATGGAGTGTTGTGACTACACTCCAAAATCAAGAAAACAGCTAGTGTAGTGCAAGAACCGACCAAAACAGCATACTCAAAGGTGTGTAACAAATGTTATACACCCCCTAAGTGCGGTTTCAGTTGAGTGTAAGGGAAGGGACATTGCTTCACTCTCAATGGTCCCTTGACATCTTTCCTACCATATCCATGTAAATTAGGGCAATATCAAAATCTCTCTCTGATTATTTTCCCTTACTTGTTATCTATGCGACAGCACTCCCTTAAGTGCTTTACTGGCTTTCAAAGCCAGTAAAATGCATTGCATTTTTTTCATTTGTAACGGATAGTACATGGAGTAGATAAGATTCTGTGCACTACAAAGTGTTATGATTGGGTTTCACCGATCATAACCCGTTATTATGCATTCTCGAGAAGGATGCCAAGATTCACCTCGGCATCCATGTCTTGGACACATAATAATGCTTTTATGATTGGAGATCCAATCATGACTCTCTAGGTGATGAACATTTTCTGTCTATATATTAGTTTAAGCTAAACAAAACTGGTATTCTTTTTCAGCAAATTGTTGTATGAAGTACAATATAAAAATGAATTGCCAGTGCCAGGGGCAGCATTGTATACATCTCATTTTTGACTGCAGAATATCTGCACCTGGCCACAGACTGTGGAATGGTAACTGCACACTCAATGAGAATGACATCCAAATCTAGCCTATAAGAAAACATAGCCTGGCTCTAGTAGGTTGTGGCGGTGATTGACGAATGCTGTGCGGGGTCAAAGCTGTTCTGTGCAAACCTGTTAATGTGTCACAGACACCCATGACCATATGAACATGCATGTGATCAGACCAAAGTTGCTTATCGACAAGAGCATGGGTGTAGATGCCTCACTCACTACCTACCTGTCTCACAGAAAACGGACCATCATCACCCTGTTCTTATGTCCCCACATGGAAAACACTGGCTGGTGGAACTTGGTGAAACTGTCATTCTCACTGCACACACAACAAAAATATGCACTGTGCACATTTAATTTTTACACTTGGTATGACATGACAATTGTTTATGTTCCTATCAATACATATAAATACATAAAGACCTGAAAACATTTTTTAGTCAAAGTATCCTGCTATCAACCATCCAATATGGTGATGTTGTACGTATATGTCAGGCATACGAATATGTGTACACCTGACCACTGTAGCTATGGTGACCCATGTTAGGTAACCAACTGTATGCATGTCATTATAGGATATGCACATACACACACACACACACACACACACATGCGCACACACACGCAGATGTGAAGATGCTTTCACTGGTTTTCAAAATTCTTTGATATATGTTGTCAGGTCTGTTGTCTGGAGCCTTTCTCCCCGGGCCTCCGCTGAAAATTGGCTTTGTTACAAGTCGGACTTTCCCGGTTAACAAATGATAAATAAATAAATAAAAGGTATAACATGGATGTATACATGGTAAACATTTGAAATGTTAGGACTGTCAATGCAGATTCCTGGAATGTGGAGACCGAATGACCAAAAATCCGAAATTACAAATGCTAAATCAGAGGCTGCCATTTCTTTGACAATTCCCTTTTCTCTGAGGGACAACAATTTTGGAGTTAGTATATATACATTTGGGTTAGTGTCATACCTCAACCTCATAGCACAAGAAATCTGGAAAAAACCTAAAATAATGGATGGACAAAGGGCCAAAAATAGGGACAGATTTTAAATATTGATCTTATACACTTAGAAAGTTGTTTAGTATGCATTTTTCTGAAGGATATATGAAGTCTGAAACTCAAATGTAGGTCATTATTTAGTGACTTCGATCCTCTGTGATTTAACAGAAAACTATAAATTTTAAAAGAAACAGACCAAAACTATGAAGCAAATATCTGGACATTCTGCAAACATCTTGTCAGTTGAGATGTACAGTGAGTGTGGAGGCTTGCCCCTGCAGAAAGCAAGTTTAAAGAAATGCATTGTTTAATATTTGCTTTTCACCTGTCCTTTCGGTATTTTTTTCGGTGTTTCAGGAATCTCTGTTTCAGGTCCACACATTTCAGCAAACGGCCTGTATATATTCTAGAAGATTTGCCCATAATTTAATTTTGCACACAGTTTTGTAGAAGTTTCCTAGTTGCAGATGTTACTAGACATTTTGGCACTCTCACAGATGGAGGCATCCACAGAGATACTGAAGACATGATTGATACATTGACTAATAGTCAGAACACAGGGCCTGATATTGCATTGTTGATGTGTTCCATCACTGATGATGTTATGGTCAAACAGGACACAACACAGAGTCTCAAGGGACATGGCTGTTAGCAATGTATTAGGTGCCTCAACTGATATCTGATAAGGTCTCTGTTGCATCATGCACACTGGAGGTGAAATGTTCAGACTTGCATTTGGATTCCTCATCAAGCAGCTTAAATGATGATGTCTGTGGGGATGCTAACTGGTAAACGCAAAAAGTAACAAGTGAAAACAAAAACCAGAAGACAAAATTACCCTGTACTTGTGAACGCCAAGGGAATTCTTGTATAGTCCACACTTGTAAATTCTCCACACTCAAATGGCTGCTGTAGACAGAATCCAGGATAAAATCAGTTATGTTAAATGCTAAAAAAATGTCCACAAAGAGGTCCTATGCGACAAAATATCCATATGAATCAAGTAGTAAAAAAGATTTCTCCAAAAGCTTTATTGAACCAATACTGTGAAGCACTTTTCGTCCCACTAATAGTGGGACTTCTTCAGACAAACAGATTCTAACAAAAAACAAGGTTTAAATACTGGTTTTGGCGCCAAAAAGGTGCCGTTGATAGGTTACAGTTCTGTGCTTTAATTAGTTAAATGTATAGTGTCCTAACAACTGAGGTGAAACTATGAATGAATTTAAAACAAAATCAACAAACTTCAGAACCATTAAAAAGATTAAAAGCATTGCTAAAATGCCATTATGACAGTATCTAAATAAATACTAAATATAAAACAAATATAAAAATATTTGAAGTATATATGGTAATACAAATCACATCTATATGTTACTACATGTTTCAGACTAGGAATGAGCAGTAACAAACAAAAATCAGTATGTACAAAAGTTACTCAACTTGAGCATTGAATACATATATAAATAAATCACAAAGAATCGAGTAGTTACAAAAAAGAAAGGACATTATTGTGGGAAATTGCTATTGAAAGATGGTACAAAGTCACATTAGAACTACAATAGTCTGGTCAGAATCCCACCTAAAACACATACCTTACTACAAAGTCTAACAAGAGTCATGCATATATGTTCAGGATATACAGTGACACCTGAACAAAGAACTATTAGTGCATTTAATGTAGCCAGGTCATGTAGAAAGCATGTGTATTGTAATTGTAAAAGAAATATGGTAAAAATATATATGCTAACATGTAAACAATAAATTTAAAATCAAACAGCAACTAGTAAACCTATATAAAGGTAAAATGCAAGGTTACGAAGGACAAATTGCTCCATAAGTGCGCGGTAATGTACAGAAATTCACTTTGAAAACAAAGCAAGCAACCCCCCCCCCCCAAGAGTATATAACATGACAATGGTATATATCAACGTCATAGGCTTCTCAATTTCATTAACGGATATAATGTGATAGTCTCATTAAGGCCTGGGGGGGGGGGCATTGGCATGGCACCTAATCTGCCAAAAAAGTTCTAGTACTTCCAACAGGACTTCAAAGGGTCCTTCACGGCTGTCAGGTGATATGGTATCAATTGCTTTAAAATTGAAATTATGGCTAGGGTTGTCAATAATATGTTTAGCAAGTGCATTCTCTGTTTTCTTTTTCTTAATTGCGTATAGGTGTTCGTAGACCCATTCTCGTAGTTTCCTGTCAGTTTTTCCTAAATAAAATGAAGGACAAGCCTGGCACTGTGCCAAGTAAATTACTTTGGTTGACAAGCAGTTGAATTTATATTTAAGGTCATATGTAATGTTCCTTACTGTGAATGTCTGCCCTGTAATCGTATGTGCACAATAATTACACATATTGCACTGATACATACCCACTCTCTGTGTTCCTAGTGACACATTGTTTTGTAATATCTGTTTCAAGTTTCTCCTTTTTTCCAGACAATCTTTGGCTTAGGTGGTAATTTTTTACTCAGAACACCATTGTTAGATATGATGTTCCAATTTTTATTAATGATGAGAGAAATAAAGTTACTGTCTAAGCTATAGGGAGTAATAAAAAAAAATATTGATATACATGGGTTCACTAGTACTTACAGGAACGGGTACTTGATTCAAGGCATTAAGAATTGGCATATAGGTACCTGCTTCTCTTTTTGATCCAACCTCAGACATAACTTCATCAATAAGGTGTTTAGGGTAACCTCTCATGGTAAACATAGAACACAAAAGTCTACATTCATCATGAAAGTCATCGTTCCTTGATACCATTCGGGCCACCCGTACGAATTGACCTTTTACAACAGACTTTTTCTGATAAAGGGGATGGCAGCTTCAATAGTGTAATAAAGTATTAGAATAAGTATCTTTCCTGTGTATGTTAGCATAGTAAACTTTGTTTTTAAGGTCCTTCCTTAAATCTACATCTAAATAACTAATCCTGTGTCTATTGAAGTTGGATGTAAAAGTTAAAAAGTTAGAGCTAGAATTAAAAAAAGGATACTAACTCATGTGCTGTATCTTCATTCCCTTCGATTAGAATAAAAATATCATCTAAATAGCATGTATAGTACCTGATCTTATTCGTAAGGTCACGATTTCTACTTGTTATATCCTGTTCCCAATAGGCCATGACTAGATTGGCGAAACTAGCGCCGCAAGGTGAACCCATGGCCACCCCTATTTTTTGTAAATAAATATTATTATTGAAGGTAAAAAAAATTATAGGACAACACTAAATCAAGCATTTGTTCAACTAATTCTACCTCAAGTGTAGGTGCTTGGTGTTTTCTCAACATGTAACTAACATATTCAATACCTTCTGTGTGTGGTATACATGTATATAAATCTTTAACGTCGACTGTTAAGAAATTAAATGAATCATTATACTCGACGTTGTTGATATTCTACAAAAAAGACCACAAATCCTTACATGTTTTTTTCTTTCAGTACATATTTTTTCAAAATTTAATCAATAATTTTGGCACATGGATACGTCATACTATTACGTCCATCTACTAGTGGTCGCATGGGGGGGGGGTTAATTAGGGACTTATGAATCTTGGGGATGCCGAAAAGAATAGGAATCTTGGGTGCAAGCATGTTCAAATAATTAAATGTAGTCAAGTCGATCCTTCCCTCTATAAAGAAGTCGTTAAATGTAGATTTTATGATTTCATATGCTTGATGCATTTCGTTCTTGGAAGATAATTGATAAGCAGTATTGTCGAGGAGAGATTCCATTTTCTCAATATATTGTGATTGTGTCATTAAAACCAAACCGCCACACTTGTCAGGTTGAATAAACCGAATAACAGTATTTTTAAATAATGTGAGAGACAATCTGTCCTCTTTGGAAATATTAGGTCTCACATTAAACTGTTTAAGTAAAGCATATTCCTAAAGTCGTTTTCACACATTAATTCAAAGGCTGCCAAAACTGGATGTGTTGGTGGAATAAATGTACTTGCTATATGAAACTTGTTGTCAACTGGATTTGTATTACTAAAATACATGCACAAATTTAATTTCCTCAAAAACAACTTAAAATCAACAATAGTTGTGACTAAATTAGCCCGACAGGTAGGAACAAATGAATGACCTCGGGCTAATAATTCAATAATATTTGGTGTAACAAACTGAAGAAAAATTGAAAATTTTAAAGTCTTTAGATGAATTGTATAAAATAGTCAAATGGTTTGAAGAATCCAGGCTTACCTCCCCCCTCCTCCCACAGTTGTTGGTGTTGTTCCTGTTCTGATAGTTGGGGCTGTAATAAGTGGTTTTCCGTAAATTGTAATGAGAGGCTCCTGTCCAAAAATTTGAGGAGCGCTGTGGGGTCCCAACATGGGATACCTGTTCAGCACTGTTATCATACTCTTGGTACAAAGATCGGTTGTTATTGTTACTAAAACCATTTTCTTCATTAATATTATTTCTTTCTTTCTTCATTTTGGCCTATGATGTTACTTTGAAGGGTAGCCATAGAAGTAAAATTAGCGTTATTCTGGGAGCGGGGAGGTTTAGGTATGCTAACCCGTTACTGTATGCTTTTCTGTCCCTTTTCAGTTTCTTGCATTTTCCTTCCTAAATTTTATCAATATATTGGTCTATGCTAAAGAAAATCCTGTCATAGTCATATTGGTAACGAATAAAATTCGAATGCTGTTGAATTGTCTCATTTAAGCTGGTAGCTATCTGCATAATTTCTGTGGCTTGTAGTTCATAATGTTTGCATATCATTTCTAAAAGCTCGCAGCCATGTCTGTTGAAAAGTTGAACCAAGTCTTTGTGGAATGGTGAACCATCCACTAGGCCAGTAGGATATTGCCAAGAACGCAACCCTTTTGGCACTATGCCTTCACTTAGGCACTCACGAAAATAGGCAATCTCAATTTTCAACTTTTTATATTTTATCAAATGGTGGTCAAGTTGCTTTACTTTAATAGAGTAGAAATGTCTGTTGGATCCTCGGCCGGTTGCTCCCTGGTTACACTTGTAGTTGGTAATTGAAATGTTAGTGGTTCGGATAACCATTCGGTTAAAGAATTTTTTTGGCGCCAAAACCAGTATTTAAACCTTGGTTTTTGTTAGAATCTGTTTGTCTGAAGAAGTCCCACTATTAGTGGGACGAAAAGCGCTTCACGGTATTGGTTCAATAAAGCTTTTGGAGAAATCTTTTTTACTACTTGATTCATATGGATATTTTGTCGCATAGGACCTCTTTGTGGACATTATTTTAGCATTTGACATAACTGATTTTATCCTGGATTCTGTCTACAGCAGCCATTTGAGTGTGGAGAATTTACAAGTGTGGACTATACAAGAATTCCCTTGGCGTTCACAAGTACAGGGTAATTTTGTCTTCTGGTTTTTGTTTTCACTTGGGATGCTAATTGGTGGCACTGTCATAGCACAACACCATTAATCTACCAGATCTGCTGAACAAGCCATAGCTGTCAAACATGTTTTGGGTGAGGACGGTGACATAAGGAGATGCATTGCAGATGAGGGGTTGTGTGATCTGCTTTTGTGGATCAATGCACTTGTGGTGACTAGTAACCACTTGCCTCAGAAGATCATGGGTACCTAAGAAGATAGCACAACTGCCTTACAGTGTGTATTACATATACTAGGTGCAATGTATGATGGTGCTGAGACGCATCATTATGAACCACCACAGGGTGTGCAAGGAAGAACATGTGGCACCCGTCAGAAACACACCAGTTATCAATCTTGACATAAGGTGCTTGTCTTATTTCTTAGGACCATACAGCCTATAACAGGAATCCCTTGGGTATATGCAGTTGTCACCATGCTGCCTCATGGACAAAGGGTCAACTGACCTGAGATGCAGCCATCAGTTTTGTTTTGAGTGTGTTCATAGGTTCATTGTGTGGTCCACTGCATCTATTGTCAGTACCAGCCACACCTGGAAGTCTGTCTCTGGATCATGGACATCTATTGCCCCATTATATACCTGAATATCAGCACTGCCAGTTTTGTGAGGCAGGGAACCTCTAGCAGTGGTGTTCATTGACCCTAACCAGGATGAGAGGTGGGACAGATCACGGTCTAAGTCATTTAACAATACCATGATGCTCCATCTGGCACAATGAAAAGTGTATCTTTCATGTTAATCCTTCCACTCCAGCCCATATCATTGTGTGCCCTGTCCTGTGAAGATAGCAACAGTTATACTAGTAATTTGTATTGCCTAGTTAAAAAAGGCAGTGATGTTTGAGGGCACAAGTGAAAAAGAGATGCAGGGGTCAGTATGCTCTGTACCGGCTGTCACTTCAGTGCAGCACTGTGGATTGATGCATCATGTTACTCTACATCATGATACAAAGACCTGGGCTTATTGAGCCTCCCTAAACCCAATATAATCATGATGGCCTTCACTGGTATCTTTTTTAAACAAGTAACATCTTTATCAAATTATCACTTATTACAATAATATATATGTCACTAGATGGGTTGCAAACTGGCTAAAGGACAAAATCCATAAAGTTAAAATCGCTGGAGCAATGTCAAACTCAAAGCCAGTCACAAGTGGTGTCCCACAGGGATCTGTCCTGGGACCCCTCTTGTTCAGCATTTATTTCTCAGATGTTAAAGCAAACATGGGAGGGTTGTGGCTGACAAAGTTCGCAGATGACTGCAAACTAGGCGCCATAGTCGATACACCAGCGGACACATACATCCTACAAAAAGGCCTCACAGAAATGGACAACTGGTGCAGGAGTCATGGCCTTAAACTAAATGCCAAAAAATGTATAGTCATCCCCTTTGGGAAAAACAAAGTAACCACAAATTATCACATAGACAGCAACCCACTGAGTACGGAAAAAGTAATCAGAGACCTAGGGACCTAAGTCGACAGCGACCTCTCATTTGACACCCACGTTGCCAAAGTGGTTAGAAAGACATTCTACCTTGCACACCTTATCATGAAGGGATTCACATCCAGATCCAAGGATGTCATTGTACCCCTATACTCCTCCCTCATCAGACCCATGATAGAGTACAATGCCCCATTTGGTATGCATCTCACCCAGCATTTGCAACAGCTGGAGAGACCACAAAAGTACCTCACCAAGAGGATCAAGGGTCTCCAACATATGTCTTATTCTGCCAGACTAAAGAAACTCCAGCTCTATTCAGTAGCATACCGCCTTGCTGAGAGGTGATCTGTGCCTGACATACAAGGCCATGTCCAATCAGGAACTGATGGACATGCTCCACCTCAAAAAAATCCAAATCCATCAGAACCACGAGAGCTAAAGACTTAAACCTCGGTATGAATAGGACATGCTGGAGGGATACATTCATAACCCAGAGGCTTCCCATGCTCTGGAACAAAATCCCAGTTCATGTTAGACAGAGCCCCTCACTAACTCTCTTCAAGAGAAATCTTGATGAGTGGATGGGAGATCGTAAGTTTACCCCAGGGGTCACATCTGTGTCACTACTAGACAGGGGCACAGTAAACTAATTCTATTATACAAGGGAACCTTCACTGTGTCACTACTAGACAGAGGCACAGTATTCTAAATCTATTCTGTGCATTTTTGTACCATTTCATGGGGTGGTGAAAGCCACATCACTATGGCTAGGCTTACAAATGCCCCAGGGCAGATAGCCTAGTACTAAACTATGAAACTATATATATATATATATATATATATATATATATATATATATATATATATATATATATATATAAATGAAAAACTATATGGACATATTTTCAGTGACAAACATTATGCATCACTTATAATCTATCCAGTAATTGTCAGTTAAACATTATGAATCAGAACCTGTTTTACTTGGTACCTCTTTGCTAATTGCTTTCTATTGCCTATAAATTAATTGCTTTCTGTTATACTTTAACTTGAGTGGAAGCCTGCTATGCTTAGCCTCACTTTACTCAGCTTTGCTTCTCTCCCATACTCCTACCACGAATTCCCACCCACCCTTTTTACTCTACAAACTTCTATTTCTTAGCCGCCCCAAACAATATTACTACCATCATACAAGTGCTCTTTCTTTTTACCTAATTCCCAACTTCCATTTAATCTTTTAGCATCATTTCCAACTACCTTTCTCCCTTCCATACTGCTTTGCTCTATATATATATTCACAGTCACACCACTCCCTAACAGCACCAATCTATTCTACAATGTACCTTCTTCATCTTTTAGTTTTTACTATTAGGGGTCATCACAACCCAAATAACCCACTACTTCTTCCTGTTTTACCTATATTCTTACTCTGTAACCTCTTAAACCCCCCATTCCTTACATTCCAGAGAAGATACAAGGAAAAGCTAACTCTCTTCCTTCATAGGAAATCCTTCTTTCCTACTTACCTTCTATAAGCTTTCCACCACCACTAAATGTCCTTCTACCCTGATGCATCTTTTTTCCTTCTTGATCCCTGCTTACCCACTACCTGCCAGCTATAACATACAGATTCCCTTACTACATCATGCTGCAACTCAGCTTATCCTCTATCCTTCACCTGCTACTGGGCCATCTTTCATATTCCCAAGACCCTATAATAGTGCTCAGCTTATCCAACTCCAATTCCTTTTCAAACATCTATTCATATGTACTCCCCTACACTTGCCACACATCACACCAAATCTATTTAATGATGCCCCATCACCTTTACTCCAAATATAGACTGATTAACTCCATTTCAACTCGAACCTATACAAAATTAGGTAGAAATAAATTCTCTCCAATAAACAAATATCAATAATCCCTCAATATACTAAAATCTTTCTAGAAGGAGACATTCACCCTAAACCTAGCCCCACTTATCATAGTGAATGTGACGAAAGGACATACTGCCAGCCCAGCAAGCTGGAATTTTGTAAATAATTATATGTCATTGGTGAATATCAAAATGATTTAATCAAGATGTTTGTATTACAAATGCATTAGAACCGTATGTCATGTGTATATCAAACTGCTTGTATAGATGCATGTGTTGAAAAGGGTATTTGCAGAGTGCTGTTTGAAATGTACCGCTCTACTGAAAGAGATCAGAAACGTGCCTGCACTATTGTAAATGTTTAAATGTATATATTTTAACAGTGGAAACTGGAATACAGGAGGTTAACTTCAGAAAAATAAATGGAATTAAATTACTTTACGGCTAGGCCATAAAAGATGGCATCTTTCAGTTTTCAATGTAGCGACAGACACAACATCTGTACTAGCAAACTTTCTGTATTGTCTTTAGGGTGAAGTAATTACTAGTCTTGAAAGCATGAAGGACTGAAATTGTTTTATGACTTCCAGCATCTGCCCGAGATCGGAGGAGAAGCCCTTGTCTGTATATTTTTACAGGTAGATGCTAAATACTGCCAGTTTCATCAATGGTTGTTTGGCCTGGGAGTAGAAGTCAGATGACAAGAAATTATGTAATTCTGAAAGCTAGCCCAGCAATAATAGCAGAGATATTAATCTGAAAAGTCTCTTAGTGAGACAGAGCATTCTGTATTCTGTCTTGGACCTAACAACAACTAGAAGATCCATTCACCACATCTGCCTTGCTCTATTAGTAAGTTCTTCGATTATAGTAATTCTCTTCGATTCAGTTAGGAATATAGTAAAGCTTAGTTTAGATATTTTTCTTTATTTATTTGAGACTGTCCTACAATGTTGTTTTAAATATTTCCTGTGGTTCTGAACTCTGATGTCACTGCAAATATATATTTAATATGGTCTTGTTCTTTTATTTATTATTATTATTATTATTATTATTATTATTATTATTATTATTATTAAATATATTTAAACCTTTCACTGTGGCTGATCTGTGTAGAGATATTTAAGATTTGAGAGTACTTGCATATTTATTTGGTGACACTGTATATGGCCCACTCCTAATAGCCTTGTTCTTGGTCAAACTACCACTTGTATTAATAGTAATATCACACAGTAAGATTGGGCATCCATTGCAAAGGGCCTTAAGGTAGCTGGCAGGAGTGACTGGTGGCAGTAAAAACTACATTGTAGTCTAGGCAGAAGGGGGCATAGCTAGTAAACCTGAGCCAGCCTTTCCTAAGTGTGTGGGTGTGTGAATCAAACCTCAGAGAGTGTGTGTGCCAGCTACTTGGGCAGGGACACAAAGCACTGGTTGGACAGAGAGGGTGCTGGAGTTCTTGGCTTGATCACTCAGCTGAGATCTCAACTCTACAGCTGTGCCAGTGGGGAGTCTTACTGGGGGATCTGGAAGAAGAGGGAAAAACCAGCCCCAGACTGACTTTGGCCTCTGTGTGCTCTTAAGGGAAATTGCATTTGATGCAGAGAGCTGCATCTAGGAATACTGTGCGTGTGCACTTGTCATCCTCCCAGCGAAAGTCCTCCACTGGTGCCAGTGGTGAGGATCGAAGCTCCTTGACTACTGGTCCAGTGGTGGGGCATCACATTACTGGCTGGCAGTGGTGAGATCACCACATCACATACTGCGATTCAGAGGTGTGGATAATGAACTGCTGTAGCCTATAAATAATGGTCACTATTAAAGAAGTTGTTTGCACTCAGTCACATGGTAAACATTTATACCTTTATATCAGCAAAGCAAGCTCAAAGGCACACCAATGGCACAAAATCCAGGATTCTCATGTGGGAAAAAAAACCTTTATTGTAGCAGAACTGCACCAAACAGTAAGCGCTTTCACGTTAAAATAACGCTTCTTCAGACTTCAACATTGAAGTCTGAAGAAGCGTTATTTTAACGTGAAAGCGCTTACTGTTTGGTGCAGTTCTGCTACAATAAAGGTTTTTTTTCCCACATGAGAATCCTGGATTTTGTGCCATTGGTGTGCCTTTGAGCTTGCTTTGCTGATTTGCTGTTTGCTGTTTGCCGTTTTTGCTCAGCAAAGGCACTTTATCCAGCAGAGGTGATTGTTTTTTCTTCTATTTATACCTTTATATCACAATAGCTTTATTTATTTTTTGCTAGCTTAGTCAAGGAGAGCAGGCAAGGATGTCAGCAGAGGATTATGGCAAGCAGACAAGGAACCAGCTGGCTGAAATGTGCCAAGCCAAAGGACTGGGGCATGCCAACCTGACTAAGGCAGAAATGATTGCAACCTTAACTACAGCAGCATCACTGACCAGCAACCAGGAGGACATCCAGACTGGCCTTGAGGATGTACAACTCTCAGAAAACATACAGTTCAACTTTGCCTCATAAGATTGAAAGATCCATCTGGAGTTAGAGAGACTTGAGCTGGAGGCAAAACATTTAAAACTAGAATCAGCAGAGAGGCTGCAGCATTTGGAGGTCGAGGCAGAATCAGCAGAGAGACTGATGTCTGGAAGCTGAAGAAAATGAGAGCCAGAGGCAACATGAAAAGGAGATGCGGACTGTCTGCCAGGGTCATGGAGGTAATGGGGAAGGGAATAACCAAACCCCAGAAGCAATAAAGGTCAGTAAATTTCTTCCACAACTTACAGAGGGTGATAATTTTGATAGTTTTATTCATATGCTTGAAAGGATATGTAAGCAGTATAATGCTGACCAAGGACTCTAGGTACAGTTCCTGACACCCTTACTCCATGATATAGCTCTGCTATTTCTAAACTGTCTGATATTGATTGCTTAAATTAGAATACCATTAAAAATAATTTATCACAGTGTTTTAAGTTAACACCTGAAGCTTATATAAAAATGTTTTGTGAGCATAGGCGCGAGGCAGATAAAGGTGAGTGTGAATATTTTGCTGATTTAAGCACTTATTTTCATATGTGGGTGAGTGGGTGTCAGGTCACCATTTTTGAAGGGCTGGCAGACCTTTTGGTGAGGGAACAAGTCCTTAGCACTTTGTCAGAGCACATGAGAATCTGGTTGCCCGACAGAGAATGCAACACTGCAGATGAGTTGGGGAAAAAGGGAGACCTATACCAAGCAAGCAGGACATCACTGCACAGGAAAGGGATCCCAGTGCTGCATATGGGTCTACGGAAACCCATGGTGGGCAGCCTAAACCTCTCCAACAGAGTCTGCCAGTAACAGGGGAAGCCACTAGTTCAGGTACGTGGCCAGGATCAAGGGTTAAATGTTTTAAATATAACCAGTGGGGCCATGCAGCATATAGATGTCCACAGAGGCAAGGTGGGGGAGCCAGTAAGTGGGAATGACAGAATGCCAGCAGTAACTTATCTGGAGACAACAAGGTTACCAATCTACACAAGAAGTTATATCCTAGCTTAGTAGATGGGAAATAGCCCACTGCTAAGAAAGACACAGCCTCTGACCTAACCACTGTAAAGCAGGCAATGGTTAAAAAGGATCACTGCTTGCTTGGGAAGTCTACTCCAGTCAGAGCTTTAGGAGAGACCCTATTCCAAATACCTCTGGCTAGGGTTCACCTTGACTGGGAGGGTGGAAAAGCTAGCAAGCAATTAGATGTGTTTGAGGATATCCCTGCAGATGTTTTAATAGGGAATGATTTTGATAATGCAGTACCTTGTAAGCATGCAGTTACATGCAGACAGGCTTGTGCATCTGGTAGCCTGGGGGGAACCCAGACTGACCACACACGAAGCCAGGACTGGTGAAGTGGCTACTTCAGGGAGAGAGCTGCCCTGTAGCAGTGAGACTGAAGGTGAACCACAGTTGCTTGTGGGTACGGATGTTCCCTTGGACAGAGTGACTGCAAGGGCAGAGGTGAGTAGCAGTACCCAGGCTGACAGTGAGGTAATCCTGTCAGAGGATACCAGACTTCCTGTACAAGCAGAGCTGGGAAGGACTACAAAGAAAGAGTTGAGGCAGGCTCAGCTCTCAGACCCTACATTACAAAGCCTGAGGGAGGTAGCCAGGTAGGTGCCTCTTTCTCAAGGAAAAGGGGAATCCGTATACTGGGACAAAGGGTTACTGCACAGACAGTGGACCCCTGAGGGAGGGCTAGAGTTGTGAGAGAATACAGCAGTTGGTAGTGCCCAGAGCCTACTGTCCGTCACTTCTAGCAAGAGCCCATGACATTCCCTTTGCAGGTCATATGGTCATAAAGCGTACCAAGAGACGCATTATGCATAATTTTTATTGGCCTGGGATTTCCATGGATGTAACGGAGTACTGCAGGAACTGTGAGCAGTGTAAAAAAGTAGGAAAGGCAGGAGACAAGGTGAAAGCTCCTTTTATACCTTTGCCGGTGAATGAGTTGTATCACAGGGTAGCTATGGATATTGTGGGGCCTGTGAATATCCCAAATTCCACAGGGAAGAAGTATATCCTAGCAGTAGTAGATTATGCTACCAGATAACCTGAAGCAGTGGCTCCATCCTCCATTGAGGCAGAAAAGCTGGCAAATGCTTTGTTAGAGATTTTCAACAGGGTAGGTTTCCCAAAAGAAATACTGACTGACAGAGGTGACAATTTCATGTCAGACATGCTGGCTGGTCTGTGGAAGCACTGTAGGGTGAAGCACCTAAAGACCACCCCCTACCATCCCCAGAATAATGGTCTTGTGAAGAGGTTAAACTCTACGCTAAAGACCATGCTACGGGCATTTGCGGACTGGTTTAAGAGGGAGTGGGACAAATATTTGCCCCATCAGTTGCTTGCTTACAGACAGGTTCCCCAGGAATCCACAGGTTTTTCACCCTTTGAGTTGCTGTATGGGCATAGTGTGAGGGGACCTCTAGATTTGATTCGTGAAGAGTGGGAGGGTGAGTGTGAATCCCACAAGGAGTCTATTACCACATATGTCCTAAACCTCAGGACAAGGCTCGGAGAACTCATGGGCTTGGCCCAGGAGCCCAACATCAGAAAAAGGTCTGGTATGAAAAGAATGCTCAAGCCAGAGAGTATGCTGTGGGGTAGCAGGTTATGGTTCTCATTCCTGTCAGACACAATAAGCTGCAGACAGCTTCAGAGGGACCCTTCAAAGTGGAAGGTCAGGGATGTTAATTACATGGTGAAACTGCTAGGCAGGAGACAGGGGCACAATCTGTACAATGTTAACACCATGAAACCTTACTATGACAGAGAAGCCATGGCGCTAAATATCTGCAGTAGAAGGCAGGAGAAGTCTGAAGGGGATCGATGGCTAGACAGCCAACCAGTAAAATCCCAAATTACTATGGTGGAGCCCAGGGCTGCAAGCATATGATACGACAGTTCAGCATCGCAGTGGGGTCAGCAATGCAAAGGCCGCTCGAATCTCAAGACAGGGGAATGGGATAATGTGTTCATGTATTCCCAGATAGGCTCATTTCTCTCAAGCATTTCTCAAGGGTCACTTGAAAAACTAGCTTGAGTTTTTTTTTGGGGGGTGGGGGTGACTAAAGAAAATACTGCAAGCCCAGATAGCTGGAATTTCGTAAATAATTATGTCATTGGTGAATATCAAAATGATTTATACAAGATGCTTCTTTACAAATGTATCAGGACTGTATGTCATGTGTATATCAAACTGCTTGTATAGATGCATGTGTTGAAAAGGGTATTTGCAGAGTGCTGTTTGAAATGTAGCCATTCTACTGGAAGAGAGCAGAAATGTACATGCACTATTGTAACTGCTAGTGGAAACTGGAATACAGGAGGTTAACTTCAGAAAAATAACTGACCTACCAGTCAAATGACAAGAAGTGATGTAATTCTGAAAGTTATTCCAGCAGTAATATTTGAAATATTAATTTGAGAAGTCTCTTAGTGAGATCGAGCATTCTGTATTATGTCTTGGACCTGACAACAACTAGAAGATCCATTCACATTATCTGCCTTGCCCTATTAGTAAGTTCTTAGATTACAGTAATTCTCTTAGATTCAGTCAGGAATATAGTAAAGCTTAGTTTAGATAGTTTTCTTTCTTTATTTCAGACTGTCCTGCAATGTTGCTTTAAATATTTCCTGTGGTTTTGAACTCTGATGTCACTGTAAATATACATTTAGTATTGTCTTGTTATTTTATTATTAAATATATTTAAACATTTCATTGTGGCTGATCTGTGTAGAGATATTTAAGTTTTGAGAGTATTTGCATATTTATTTGGTGACACTGTGTGGGCCACTCCTAATAGCCTTGCTCTTGGTCAAAACTACCATTTGCATTAATAGTAACATCACACAGTAAAATTGGGCACCCTTTGTAAAGGGCCTTAAGGTAGCTGGCAGGGGTGACTGGTAGCAGTAAATACTACCTTGTAGTCTGGGTAGAAGGGGCATAACTAGTAAACCTGTGCCAGTCTTTCCCAGATGTGTGTGTGCGCGCGTGTGTGTGTGTGCGCGCGTGTGTGTGTGTGCGTGCGTGTGTGCGTGTGTGTGTGTGTGTGCGTGTAAGTTAAACCTCAAAGATAGTGTCAGCTACTTGAGCAGGAACATGAAGCATTGGTTGGACAGGGAGGGTGCTGGAGGTCTTGGCTTGGTCACTCAGCTGAGATCTCAACTCTATATCTGTGCCAGAGGGGAGTCTTATTGGGGATCTGGAGGAAGAGGGAGAAACCAGCTCCGGACTGACTGTGGTCATTGTGTGCTTTTAAGGAAATATGCAGTTGATGCAGACAGCTGCATCTAGAAATACTGTGCATGTACTTGTCATCCTCCCAGTGTATGTCCCTCACTAGTGCCAGTGATGAGGATTGAGGCTCCTTGATTATTAGTCCAGCGGTTGAGCATCACAGTGAACATCAAGAGAATTCTCTTTGCCACACAACTCTAACCCTATAATGGTCAGCTTCCAACCCTGGTAATCTACCTTTTGCTGCCATAAATGTTACAAGTGTAAGAAACAAAATTGCTTAACTATATGCCTGGATTACCCAACATAAGCCCGATATTCTCATTGCAACTGAAACTTGGCTTAAACCCAGCATAAACAACTCTGAAAAAACACCTTACAGCTATAATACCATCCGTAATGACTGTATAAAAAAGAAAGGTAGTGGTATTGCTTTAATATTTCCCAACTACCACATTTCCCCCTACAGCAAATCAATACCAAAATTCAATTCAGCAGAGTTTTTTATAATTTTCCTGAAATTAAACTATAAACAAATATGTATTTCTGCTCTTTATATTCCTCATGGCAACAATATAGCTATTCTGGTAGATATCCTACATTGGATATCCATAACAAATCCACAAAAATACTACTAGGTGATGTGAATATCAATTGGTTGGACAGAAACGAATTCCTCTACATCTAGCATGAACTTATTTGGATGCACACAGCTAATTAATAGCCCCACACATTATGGCAAAACATCAAATTTCCTATTAGACTGGATCATAGTATCAGATACTCTCAAATACAGCACCTCAAGTACGTTTGACTGTCTCAGTGATCATCTCTCAATCTATACAATCCGACACCTCACACATCCACTTAAACACCATATTTATAAAACATGCAATCTTTCCAAGTTTAAACCAGAAATGTTCATTACAAGCCTATCATCTGGAACTTCCCACAAATCTTCCCCTTAGATGGTGCTGTAAATTAATTCAATACAACTTTCCTGCATATCCTAAATAGCCTTGCACCTCCTAGATAGAAGTGACTAAAAACAAACAATGCAATTTATCTATCCAAAAAGAGCACAATGCTAATGCACGATACAGAAAAAGCAAATTAATGAAGACAAAAAAAAACTATACTATAATTACTACTAGTAAACACACCCCTAAAAAAATTCTGGACAGCCATTAAAGAAGTCTTGCATCCTGGCCATAAAATTCAACCCCAACACCTCTCCCAATAACTCATCACTTGAATCCGCAATGCAATCCAACTCTTATTTCATAGATAGTAGAACACATGTATTCCTGGATTCCCAACATCTAATCCTAACCGTGCCCAGCAGCCATGCATCACCACATTCACTTTCACCTTCAAATATCTGCCCACACCCTATATAAAACTACTCAAACAAACTCAGACCATTCTCTACTTCAATTGATGACTTTCCAAGTATATACCTTAAAACAGCAGCTGATAGCATTGCTGACCTTATAAATAGGTTAGTCCAGGAATCCCATGTTCCCTCTCTCTGGAAAAAGGGACACTTATCCCTCTGCACAAAGGGGGAAATTCAACAGACATTACTAATTTTAGACCTATAGCAATCTTACCCCCCTTCCAAAATACTTGAAAAATATATTCAACAACAATATCTAAACTATCTCCTACAGGAAGAACTACTGTGCCCCACACAACATGGCTTCCATCCTTCCCATAGTGCTAACATTACACTTCTAACATATATAGATACTGTCAATAAAGCTAGAGATAACAGCAAACAAGTTTTTAATATTTCTAGACTGGTATATAGCCTTCAACACAGTTTGTCACAATAAACTTCTACTCTGAATGTCCTTATTAGGTTTCTCTCAGCCCACCCTTCTATTGTTGAAAAGCTACCTATTGGGCATTAGTCAGTAAAATGGCACTTCACCCTCTCTCCATACCTCCCCATCACCACTGGTGTATCATTGGGCTCTATCCTTGGTACCCTACTCTAACATTCTGACCAATACCCTCCACACAACCATACAACAGGTATCTCTAATAATGTATGTCGATGACTTCAGACTCATTTGCACATCTGACAATGTGGGCACCTCCAAAATACTTCTCAGGAAGCTTTAACAGCTATGGAAACATGGCTTTGTAACTCAAAACTCATGTTCAACCCTAAAAATAAAAAACAACTTCACACATTTCTTCAAATGCCTCTTCAATGAAAAAACAAAATTTAAAGTTTTCTCTCTCTTGATAATAAAACCACTGAAGTCACTTCTCATAATAAATTAATAGGTATTATAGTGGATTATAATCTTAAATTTGACCTACATATACAAAATTGCATAAGAAAAACTCATCAGAACTAGGGATGCTTTACACAGCCAAAAACTTCAGTGACATCTAAAGCTACACTTCCACTAAATGTCTTTTCCCCGCACTTGTTTACAGTGCTCCTATCCTTACTAACCTTCAGGCATCACAAAAATAAAAACTGAAGTAATGCTATAAACAAAGTTGCTAAACTTGCAGCAAATACCCTTTTCAGAACCCATCAATGTATAACCCGAAAAAGCCTAAATTGGTTAGACACACAGGCTTCTTATCACCTATAAAATTATCCAGAATCCATTTGCTTGTCTGGCACTAAATAACATTCTACAAAACTTTGTTCCTAGTCAAACATTACAATCCAATGACAAAAGAAGTCCTGTCTATCCACAAACCTATCAAATTTGCTGGGCATTGTCTGTACTCATACCATGCTGATACAGCCAGGAACTCCTTAGCTCTATCCATTAGGTCAATACCCTCCCTCCTACCATTCTGAAAGACTTCCTAGCCAGAATCTGGCTCTGTTCTTCCTCAACACCAGAATAAACTATATCCTTAAATGTGGACAAATACCTATTCGTACCTTACACCATCTTACTCTCCCTTCTTCACTCACTTCATTATGTCTATCAATTTCTCTCATTGGCTTTATCTCTAAATATACAATAAACTTACTTTTCTTTCACTTCGTATTGCAATTTCTGTTTGTATTATACTAACTTACCTTTAACCTCTCTATAAATGAGCTATAATTTCTCTAACTATTAAATCATTGTCATACAACCTGAATCTGCTCTTGACCAATGTTTACATTTTATGTCTAATTTGGTATAATTATTTAAACTGTATTTGTTTTTTTTTCTGTATTATTTTTGATGACTGCATAATTAATATTCTTAAAATATTTTGTAATACTTTGTATCCTTTTTCCCTGAGCCTCCGCTGAAAATAGGCTCCTACTCCACTGGACTTTCCCAATAAACAAATGTCAGTAAATAAATAAATAAAATAAATGTCAGCTCATTCAAATTCTATCTTCCCTTAAACATAATTCCTCCTCCAAAACATTATTCTGCATGTATTGTTAGTACAATTCCATAATAAAGATCTTACTTTCAGTTGTTTCTCTGTTACCATACTCACTACTTCTAGTACAGTTGGGTTAGACTTTGATTTCCATTTTATAGTAATTGCTTTTTTGCCTTAGGCTTAGTATGTCTAACCAATTTTGATTCTATACCACAGTTAAAAAAATAATTTCCTTAGTTACACCTATTTCCTCACCCCATATTTCTGATACAGTGGTCTGCAGGGACATTTTAAAGTCGGTCAACACATTATACTCCCACAAAATATGTTCTCAATTATATCTTCTTCACCATCACACCTCCAACATTTGTAATCTAACTGAGAAACAATTCTTTGGAGTCTGTATAGTTATTTTTTACACCTCAAGCAAACATTTCCAAGCAAAGATCCTAAACCTTCTAGATTTTGTTGCGTATTTGAGAGACATACATATATCCTCCATTGTCTCTTTGTGAATTGCTTATCCAATCTCTTTTCCCAATCCTTTCTAATCTCATCTGATCAACTCCTACAGTTACCATCCCATATTTTACCCAGCCTACTAATTAACCCTTTTTAACAGCAGCTTCTGAACTAAATTCTATTAAAAAATCTACCAATGTTGATCTTTTGCTTAGGATCCCCCTATTTCTTTCTCTATATCTATACTCTGATATCAATCCTTGACAGGGAAGGCAAGCTCTAGCCTTCAGTCCAAATGAATTCTTGACCTCTTCCCATTCTATTACCTTTCCCTTTCTAATTATTTACTCCAAATACCTAGTCTCTTTTGCCTTCCCCTGGTACCTTATTCTTCAATGCCATCTTCTTCCTCCCGTGCAAGTGCTTGTTTGAGTGCCTGATGCTGTTGTGGTAGGGCTCCAGCAACCAATTGGAGGAGGCGACTATGTTTTACTGTTACAGTACCTGGCAGAATGGCAGGACCCATATGGTGACCATCCTGATGGTTCTCAGTTTTAGGCTGAGTAGCATCACCAATACAAGTCTAAGCATCCAAATCAGGATTTTAGCATTCCAAATGTCCACTGTATCACCAAACTGGCCTGTCCAGAGAGCCACATTGTACATTTCTTTCACTACAGGATGGAGAGGTCCTGATGGGAGTCATCAGCCACAGATACAGTGGAATAAACACACTGTCAACATGCAGTTGTATAGAAGCTTCTGTTAGGCATATGCATGGTGTTTCTGTTTGAATGGCTGTTGCTTTATGTATTTTTGATTGGCTATGTATTCATATACTAGATCAGGGGTCTGCAACCTTCACTATCAAAAAAGCCATTTTGGCCCCCTCTCCCACCAAATAAAATTCACCGGGAGCCACAAACCTATTTGACCCCTAAAATGAAGATAACACAGCGTATAAAGTTTGAAATATAATTATACTAAATATAAAATATTTAAGTTTATAAGAGCAGTATATTTAAATTCCTTCCCTAATTTTGTTCCTTTATTGGGATTGCTTGATCACTCTGTGTGTGTGTCATATCTTGACTTCTTAGAACAGGAAATCTGGGGAAAGCCATAAATAGTGGGGCACAAAGGCCCACAAAATAGGGACTCTTTTTTAAATATTGCTCTTACAAACTTAGAAAGTTAATAGAACAGATTTTGCATTAGCATGAATTTTCTGAAAAGTATGAAGTCTGAAACTCAAATGTATGTCCATTTTTTCTGACTTTAGCCCTCAATGATTTGCCAGAAAACCACAACTTTATGAGAACCAGACCAAAAATATGAGGCAAAAGTCGGGACATTCTGTGAAAATCTGCACAGTTGAGAGGTAACTCTGTGTGTGTGTGTGTGTGTGTGTGTGTGTGTGTGTGTGTGTGTGTGTGTGTAAAACGCATGTTAACAATAACCATGTTATTCTAGCAAGTTTCAAAGTTTAAAAGAGCAATATTTAAAGTCCATCCCTATTTTTGTTCCTTTGTTCCCCTTTATTTGTGGCTCTGTCCAGATTTGTTGTGCTAAGACTTTGAGAGGTATGGAAACCTTTCAGGAGATGCTGCTACTGCCAGGGGATCGCTCAACCGCTGAGTGTGTAGGGCATGCATGGCAACAGAAATCATGTTATTCTAGCAAGTTTCTATGTTTATAAGAGCAATATTTAAAGTCCATCGCTCGATCACTCTTTGCGTGTGTGTGTGTTGTGTGGTCGAGTGGCCATTATTTTTCAAACCTACAGGGAGCCACTGCAGAAGGGTGGGAAGAGCCACATGCGGCTCCAGAGCCGCAGGTTGCAACCCCCTGTACCAGATGATTATGTGAAACTTGTCTAAGTACGTACCACTAATCTAGCCTACATATTGCCCCGATGTGTGAATCATGGACACTCTCAGGGTAGAGTGCAGAGACGAGAGATATTATGCCATCATCACTGCACAACACCTGGCAGTTAAATGACTGGCCATCCTATCCAACTTATGAACATTTCAACATCTTTACCACTGGGGGGGGGGGCTAAGGTGTAGTCAGTAACACAAAGGACTTTGGGAGGTGGCATAGTGGTTAAGATGTTTATCTTACAGAAGAGGTACAGAATTTGATTCTCAACAAGGGAAATTATCCATGTTTAAAATGGCCTACAAGGGCAACTAGGCTTGTGCTTACCTATGAACCTATGACCTATGATTCCATACAATTCTTGCATGACAATGGGGCACTCAGCTGACAAAATATTCAATACGTGGCTACACATGACAGTTTAGAATTTTTACAGGATATGGGAATTTGTAGTTTGGGACACTTGTGGTGGCACCTAAAACAGGGTTGAAATGTGCCACATTCCAACATACCATACATTGGCAGGGAAGTCAGACAACACACAGCTTGCACCAACTTTCCATTTAGTCCATGCCTAATGAACATCTTCTGGTTAGGAAGCTGACTGAGGTGTACGCTCAGTGCTGTGCTGTGTTCAGGCACATCCCACTTCACTGCATAGTCTGGGGTAGGTTGCTGGATACCAGCTGTAGCCAGAAGGTCAGTTTTGAGCACAGAATTAGCAAGAAAGGGCAGCATTTTGGATTACTGATGGGAATACTTTTGGGCATCATCTACCAGTTTTCATTTCTTCCTTTCATGGGAACCATGAACCATCACAGTATTATGGGAACCATGCACCGTCACGGTATTTCAGAACTACACATGGTACAAATTGATAAACTGCTGAAATAGTGAATAATTACTAGTAAGCGTGGTACAGCATCTTGCCACAAGCATAAATTGTCATGGACTAAGGCAATGGGGTGGTACAGTGTCTCGGTGTAAAGATATTTGTCTTAAATCTCCGGGGTCTGGGGTTCAGCCCCGATTTCTCGGCACTGTGGGTGTGGGGGGGGGGGGGGTGCATGAGTTTTTGACTGGTTCTCCAAGTTTTCTTCTGCCTCCCAACAAACATGCTGGTTTATTGGCTGCTTTCAAATTGTCCCTTACGGCCTAGGTCATGGCTAAAAGGGGTCAGAAGACAAGTTTACCCAACTGGTTAGCAAAGTCACAATGTATATATAACAAAGAATAATTGTAAAAATGGTTATAAATATAATGTATTGCATGAAACCAAATGAAAGTATATAAAGTAAAAAAAAAAATAACAGAAGGGAACACAATCAAGTATAGCAGAAACGGATTATGAACATTTAATACATAAATGCAGAAAGCTTTCCATGAATAAAAGTACAGAATTGCCCTTTACAATTTCAACTCAGAAAATATGGAACATGAGGTGTCACTTGCTTCAAAGTAAAACAGCAAAACAAGTGATTAAATAATATGACACAACTTACGAAAAACATTTGCTTAATAGAATGATGTTTATCAAATCACAAGAAAGAAAAATATTGAAGAAATCACCATAAAGCTGTACTTGATAAGTGTATAAAGTAAACACTGAATTTTAAAAAATATAAAAATCTTTTTTCCCAAGAAAAATTAACAGACAATTAATTTTGCATGTTATATGAAATGGAGCAGCTCAGAAAACAAACACCAGTCTTAATGCATTACAGTGTCAATATGAAAACCTAATACAAGTTCCTGGTTAGTTATCCCAAGTGACTCGAGCAGTGGTTCTAGAAGTGACAAGGGTTAAAACAACATAAGGAAACAAAAGTGCCTGAGCTAGAGAAAAGAATACCTTAAAGCTATCCATCTGCAGGTGCCTAAGGTCAGACAGGATTCAAAGGCAGGAGATGAACACAGAAAGGGCATATTATGAGGCCCATGTCAGTCTTATCTGTCGACATGCTCTACATTTCTTCAGAAAATAATCTCCAGCTGGTGCAATGTCACAGCAGCGAGCTTGGCACTTATTTATTCTGTATCCATAGCACTAAAGACTTCTGCACTGACATCTAACAGCATGTTTTTAATAAAGGAAAGACAGCACAGTTGCTACATAGTATTATTAGCTTTACTTGCATTTCCACATAAGACATTTAGCTACAAACCAAGAAAGGCAGAAAACTGGCAGTGCTACCCAAATGTTAAAACAAGTTGTGAATGAGCACTTTACTTCCATAAGACCTGAAGCTTCTAAAAACAGAATTTGTGCAACTTAGAAACAGCTATCCCGAAACTGCTACATCTCCATGATGAGAATATGTTTAATGGGTTTTATTCAATTGGCAAAATGCAGCGGTAAACAAATACAGGCACACCACTAAGGCAAATCTCTGTCAAAATAAAATCAAATAAACAACCCATCAAGACTATTAATGTGGTACCAAGGCCAATGGTAAAAGTAAAGAAGGCACATGAACATTGTTACTATATAGACATCTTAAGATTATCATGATTAAGGATATCTCTGTTTAAGACAAAGTTGTGATTACTAAACCGAGGAATTTCCATGATCTTCCCTACCTGTAATTTGTTTTCTAAAATGAGGGCAAAGTTAATAGGCATTTATATATTTGAGCATAGTGCCAGAAAATTTCAGTACCATTATATTATTCCGAAATCTTTTTTTCAGTTAAAATATAAAATTTTACTAAGACCACCATATTTAACACGAAATCGTCACCTTTATCAACAGAAAAGTTTTAAAGGCCTAAAATGGCCTAAATCCAAATAAAATCCACACAAATTAATTGTTCCTCCTGCTGTTAATAAATTTGCAAGTGTATTAGCATAAGGCTAGATATGTCTCTGGCTCTAACATTGATGCAGGTTATAAGCAATATTCTGTTGACCTGCTGCCACCTTGTGTTTCTTCTAATTTCACTGCAGCTTTCAGCACCGGGCATGGAAACATAAACAAGGCCTCAATTATGGCATACGATATACCATCACCACCTCTTGGTTTAAAATGAAGATATAATTCCACATGCAGCACAATATATTAATAGTTCTTCAAACAGCCTTAGTTCTTGGTTGGATGAGTTAGATCATCCAATATGAACAGCCAATACAAGGCATGGACAGCCCGAAAGGCTGAGTGGTTAAGTTTTTTTATTGGTCATGGCGTATTTTGCTTCTTTATCTAGTTGGTTCACATTTTTTAAGCAGAAAACTGAACTGCTCAGATAACTTTACAGGCACGACCCGGGCTATCAGGTGGCAAACAAAATTTGCATAATAAAACTGAAAAGGTTTTTTATATATATATATATATATATATATATATATATATATATATATATATATATATATATATATGGTTCTACTACTAATTACCGACACGACGATTCCCCGACAGAAAACTCCCCGACGCCAGATGACCGACATCACACAAACCCGACAACGCAAAACACCGAACACCATTACACCGAACACCATAACACCGACACACGGAACGTAAACAACACGCGACACTACATAGCATACACACTAGCCCTGACCCAAACCCTAACCCTAAGGTCCGACACTATCGCACACTTCACCTACCTGCACCCTAACCCTAACTCACTTAACCCACCCCTAGCCCAAGCTCCGACACTAACGCACACATCACCTACCTGCACCCTAACCCTAACTCACTTAACCCACCCCTAGCCCAAGCTCCGACACTAACGCACACATCACCTACCTGCACCCTAACCCTAACTCACTTAACCCACCCCTAGCCCAAGCTCCGACACTAACGCACACTTCACCTACCTGCACCCTAACCCTAACTCACTTAACCCGTCCCTAAACTACAGTCCCTCACTAGCACACACTTACCTTACCCGAACCATACCTCCGACACGAACACACACTCACCTTTCCCACAGCCTAACCCGACATCCCACAATCTCGAGCACTTACCTGACCGCTCCTAACTCCGTCACCATCGCACACTTACCGCGTCGCGATCGCACATTCCCTTGTCGGTCTTTCCACTGTCGGCAAATCACCCTGTCGGTACACTTACCTGTCGGTCATCTGGCGTCGGGGAGTTTTCTGTCGGGAAATCGTCGTTTCGGGCATTAGTAGTAGACCCATATATATATATATATATATATATATATATATATATATATATATATTATATACACATATTATATTAGTACATACATTTTCTTCTCAGAACATCATCAACAGGAAAGCAACTGGGATATTCTTCGCCTATATGCAAGGAGATAAAGTAAGGGTGCCCTGAATTCCTAGAGCTGTATATACAGTATCTAGCAACTGAGCAGTATTCAATACACAGAATGTAACCTGTACTATTTAATCACTGTGATGTCTCCACTCTGGACCAGTAAAATCAAGATGCCTGAATCCTCACCACTGGCACCGGAGAGGGACATTCGCTTGGAACAAAAACGGATATACACAGTATTTCCAGATGCAGCTCTTTGCATCAAGCACAATTTCCCTTAAGAGTACACAGGGAACACACTCAGTCCAGGGTCTGGATTTCTGTCTGTCTCCCTCCAGATCCCCAGTAAGACTCCCCACTGCACAGCTATATGACCGAGACCTCAGCAGAGTGCCCAAGCCAAATTCTTCAGTACCCTCTCTGTGAAACCAGTGTTTTGTGTCCCTGCTCCAAACAGCTGACACACACACTCTTTGAAATTGATTTTCACATACACACACACAAACACACACACAAACACACACACACACACACACACACACACACACACACACACACACACACACACACACACACACACACACACACACACACACACACACACACACACACACACACACACACACACACACCCTGGGAAAGCCTGGCACAGATTTACTAGCTATGCCCAGACTATAAGGCAGTTACACCACCAGACACTCCAAAGCCAGCTACTCTAAGATTCTTGCAAGGGTACCCAATTATACCGAGTGAAATTAATGTTAATACAAATGGTAGTCTGACTAACAGCAAGGCTTCTATGACCGGCCAGGGCTGTCACTGTACTCTAAAGGGATTAAAATATTCTCTGAAAGACCAACCACATTGAAAAGTTTAAATATATTTAATAATAAAAGAACATGAAAATACTAAATATCTATTTTTTGTAAACACCAGAATTTCAACCACAGGACATATTATAACAACACAAACAAATAGATTCACACAGATTCAGAAAAACAGTACTTAACTAACCTCACTATATTTTCCTGACTGATGTAAATAATTACTATTCGCTGGTTCACTTACTAGAGAAAGGCAAGATGAAGTAGGTGAGGGGGTCTTCCTTCTTTGTCAGGTCCCAAAAACAGACTGCAATGAGACTTCAGTCTCATCTAGTATTAATCATTATTTTTGTCCCAGATTACAGAATGAAATCACATACATCTGGTCATCTGACTTCTGGTTTCCATGCTACCCCCTTGGCTAGAAGCTGCCAGGATTTAGCACGTGTTTGTCAATAATACACACACACACACACACGCACGCACACACACGCATGCACGCACACACACGCACGCACACACACGCACCCTTGCTAAGATCTGCTGCAGCTCCTGGAAGTCATTAAACAATTTCAAACCTCCACCCTTCCACAGCAGCAATTAGTTCACTCCAAAGACAATGCAGAAAGCTTCCTATTACAGACTTTTACCTCTGACTGCATTGAGAAGTGTAAGATACAATTTTTATGGCCTAAGCCAGGCAATTTAATTTCAAAATATTTTCAAATTTAGGTGGATTGAGAATAACTTCTCTTCCAGTATTCTGTTAAAACGTATACATTTAAACAGTTACAATAATATGTGTACGTTTCTTTTTCTGTCCAGTAGGGCACATTGTTGGTACATTTGCAACACAAGCATCTGCACAAATCAGTTTGATATAGAAATGACATACAATTATTTGCAAAATTCCAGCTAGCTGTGCTGGCATATGTGACACATCCACTGCCCTACTTCTCAATGCATAGCTGGAAATACTCTCGCCAAACATAGCTTGTTTGCAACAAGTACAAAAAATAAATAAATAAATAAATAAATGGATACTGCAGTTTATTTTATTTTTATAGTTGGCAATACCTCACATTATCACAATCACATGATGTACTTGCATATAAAGCACCAAGAAAAGTTGTAATATAGTGTATAAATGTAAGACAATCTAGACAGAACTACAAAGTTTTGTTCTATGGGTAGTGACATGTAGCTTGTATGACTAAGGCATTTGCAGTCAAATTTTTTTAGCAAATATTCTTCATATTCAAGACGTGACACAAAGCACATGATATGGTCAAATATATTCTACACTATGTATAGCAGAATACATGATGCAGTCACATGGTGGCAGTCAGAATTAAAAGCTTTAAGATGTATTAAAATGTTTCATGTAGACTAGTGCACATTTAACACATGCATTATAACAGACTGTAAAAGAAACAGACTCTTGCAGCAAATGAGGACCACTCACCCCATAGTCTGCCTGTTACTTAAAGATTAAGCATATGCCTTCTATAACCATTAACTTATGTGTTAGTCCCACCTGAATTTTTGTCCCATTTACTTTTTAATTCTGACATTACTTTGTGATTACACAGCTTCCTCAAAAAGACTGCAAACCTGTAGGTGAGACAATATACAAATTGTGTTTTCAGAGTCACAATGTGACAACCAGCTGCCAGATTAGCCTGCTTCACTTGTCTCCTCCTGTCCTAAACTGACTGTATGGATGAAAGCTGGACATGAAAATGTCAGACAGCTTGAGAGGGTTCAATAATAGAGAAAATGTGTAGACTCTGTTTAACCACCACCTCTCTGTAAAACAATAGCTCTATATATTCCTTCCTTAAGATGTCCAGTTTGAAACTCCAAGTTGCATTTTCTTTTCTCATACATCTCTGTATGACACACCCAGGTGTATGCTATATACACCTGAAAAGTGTTTAAAATGCTCACTTGTGTACTCCTTTCCCATCTTCTTCCAAAACTCTTCATAAGTTCTTCTAGGTTCTAGTTACAAGACTTTTTACTCTACTTGTTGACCAGGTAAGCCTACTGGACAAATTATCCATTTTAAGGGCAACCCAGGAGCACCTTGTGGTTAAGTGACTTGCTCCAAGTCCTAAAGTGGGCAAATGAAGGTGGAAGGAATCAGACTAGGTAACCTTGGCACAGGAAGCAGGTCACTAACAGCTTAGAGCTTTAGTCATCTCCACTAAATACCAAAATCATAGTACGGCTCATGCAATCTTTGATGCCCTCTATTAATGTGCCTTTATCCTTTCAATGAATTCAAAGTGAGTAGTACAAAACTGCAAACAGTACCAGCAGTTTGAACAGAAGTATAACTTCTAGATTTCTAATGGTGGTGCCATTCTCTACGTACTGCAGTATTTGCTAGTAGTTTTACCTGTTGCTCTCTCTTATATTGCCTGTTCTTACTGGTCTGGTACGGTTACACCAAGGTCCCTTCCTTTATTTTATAACATCATTTTTTCTCTCGACCATTTCTAAAATTCTCATTTAGTTCTTTGTTTACAATAGTATTAATTTGCACTGAATTAAACATGACCATTTCTCATTTCTCTATTTTACCTCAATCCCCTGGATTATAGTATACAACCAAAGTTACATGAGTACAACCACCTTAGGACTCAGTCCAGATCATTCTAGTTTCTTCACTGACCTATTGTAAGGCCAATGTTAAAACACATGCTGAACCAATACAGGTTCTAAGGTGGGGTATCATGAGAACAATCAATTAAGGATTACATCATACCTATGAACCTCTTAGCACAAGAAATCTGGACAAAGCCAAAAATAGTGGGGACAAAGGTCCAAAACTAGGGGCACATCTTAAATATTGCTCTTATAAACTTACAAACTTGGTACAATAAAAGGTTTAGTATTAGCATGGATTTTTCCGAAGGATATGAAGTCTGAAACTCAAATATCAGTTATTATTTAGTAATTTCAATCTTCAGTGATTTGCAGGATAACAGATGTTATGAGGAACGGATCAAAAATATGAGGCAAAAAATCTTTGAGAGCTATGGCTATGAAGACAAAATGCACCAGAAACTACATCTCACCGTAAGAAGAAATAGTTTTAAACACAATTTCTCCTCTGGTTGACAAAAATACACAACCTGTATATAAAACTAAAGGGACTAAACAATTTTCACTGCTGATATCTTGTTTACCCATATCCATAAACAACAGCTTCTAGTTTCTCAGTTTTTATATTATCTTTTGTTTAGTCTCTTCCCACATATCATAAGCTAACACATCAGAATCCTTTTTAATCCATACTCCTAAGTACTTCATTTCATTGTGCCCCCATAAATATGGGCATTGCTAAACCAATTCATGCATGGCACACCTCTGTACAGATTTTTGCAGAATGTCCAGAGTTTTGACTCATATTTTGGATCTGCTTCTCATAAATTTGTGTTTTTTGGCAAATCATTGGTAAATCATGGAGGGTTGAAGTCAGAAAATAATGAATGTCATTTGAGTTTCAGACTTCATACCCTTCAGAAAATTCATGCTAATGCAAAACCTGTTATTCTATCAACTTTCTAAGTTTGTAAGGACAATATTTAAAAAGTGTCCCTGTTTTTGGGCCTTTGTCCCCCCATTATTTATTGCTTTGTCCAGATTGTTTGTTCTAAGAGGATGAGAGATATGATGTGGGTACATAGTTTACAGCAATAACCTTTACTTTATCAACATTAATTTTATACCCCGGAAAGACATGAAACTGTCTCAGAATGTTACACATCACTGACGTATCCTTTTCTCTTTTTATCAGGTACAAAATAATATCATCTGCAATTAAAGCCAGCTTTTCTCGATTACCATACCAATTACATTCTTGAATTTTTGAGTCCCTTATTTTCTTTGCTTCTTCTTTCGCCTTTTCCCGGTTAGGGGTCGCCACAGCAGATCATCTGTCCGCTCATGATTGGCAGAGGAGTTTTATGGTGTCGAGTTGCCAGCCCGGCACCCAACCTTCCACAGAAGGCACAAACACGCACACACTCACACCTAGGGCCAATTTAGAGTGTCCAAGCCAATGCTAACTGCTGCACTAACATGGTTGCGCCCCCCCCCCGTTATTTTCTTTTCTAATGGTTGTAAATATAATGCAAATAACAAAGGAGAAAAAGGACACCTCTGTCTGTCTGGTTCCTCTGTTCAGACACAGCTCATCAGAGATGAACCACACACACCAATTTTTGCCTCCAATCCCTCAAATATCTTCCTAATTAACCTTATTATTCTATCAGGGAATGCAAATGCTTTCATTGCCCTACTCAAAGTCTCATCTTACTCTGTCAAATGTTTTCTCCGCATCAAGATCCACCACCAACAGCAGTATTTTCTTACATTTTGCTTCCGTCTGGATCATCACTGCTCTACTAATGTCACAAAACCACACTAATCCATATCTATCAACTTTGGAAACACCTTTGCCATTCTTTTACCTATTATAGACATAAACACTTTATAATCATGGTTTAAAATTGAGATGGGTCTAAGGGAAACTGGGTCTGATGCATCTTTACCATCTTTAGGTATTAAAGCCACCACAGCTTTCTTAGAGGATGTCGGTGTTTCCCTTCCTTTTAAAATACTGCTCCAGATCTTTATCACTTTCTTCCCTCCTAGCTTTGACCTGAACACTACTGTCATAATGGTCTCTCCAAACATAGAATTAAAGACCTACTATCACCAGCTTGGAAGAACCAAGCACTTATTTCCCAACAGTCTCGGGCTGATCTTTGTCTTTGGCAAGCCTCCAGTTGCAAGTGGAAACCAGCCAAATGGACCATTAATCTCAATTCCCACCACTCTGACCTACTAAATGAACTTTGGTCATCTTTGTCATACCAGAGCATTATCTTGCTAAGTCACAGAGACAGGCTTTTGTGTTAAAAAGTTTTGTTTTTATATTTTTAATTTCTGGTCATAAGGGCTTGCATTTATGCTGGGAAGCGAGGAAAAAACATAACTTAAATGTGACAGTGATCTTTGTTCTGTAGATTCAGTATCCTCTCTGGCCAATATCCTGGATTATAGTTGGAACTTGCTCAAGCCTCTTTACAAACAGGACGCGCAAAGTTGGGCCAAGACATACTCACCCTACTTATGTTATACTGTTTACGCAACAGAAAACTTAGGGTATCAAATGCACAATCACAAGAGTGCCCCCCTTCTACCATAACGGATAAGCGGTCACTCTGTTAACAAATACTCCATTTGTATGCACTCTCTACCGTACTAGACTAGCTTTATGTTCCTACCATGCAGGCTTAATTTCCACCATGGTGTTTGATTCAACAATGTCTTCAAGAAAGGCATTCCATGCATCTACACCTTTGTACAAGAAAACTCTGCCTCTAGATGGCATTTTCTTGTCCTGTTATTCTGAAGAAAGGTTCCATCTTGAGACTCTAATTCCTTTGAGTAACTTAAATGCTCCTAATGCATCCAGTCTCCCTCCTTTCTTCCAGATTACGTACATAAGTGCATTTAATTGCAGTTAGTACAATTCTTGAAAGCAAATCCTGTCCATTTTTGTTACCCTCATTTACACACCTTCCTTTCAGTCCACTTCTTTGAAGAGGAGAGACTCCAGAGCTGTACAAAGTATTTCATATCACAGTTTCCTCAAAACTGTAAGCACACACGGCTGTGCAATACCGAAGAAACTTCTGGGCACATACACTGTGCATCCCTGTACTCACAGCTAACAGATTTATTCACATTTCCAATACCCATTTCAAAGTAAAGTTGTTTAAATGGACTATATTTAAGATAGGGCGAAGCGTCTTATCATTGTATGAGAGACAAGTGTTGTACAAAAACAGCCTCTGGGCTTCTTAGAGGATTAAACACATTTATCCACATTTATGCTCACTAAGCATACAGAGGTGCTAATTGTATAACTGTATTGCCCTGTTACAAGAGGTAAGACGTGTTTTGCTTAACTCTCTTCTAACGGGCACTTTTGCACACCGTGTTAGCTAGATACGACATAGCAAATAACCAGCATATAAACAACTACTACAAGTGATCAACAGATGAAAAGATCACCCTGCATTTCCTCAAGGAATAGTTGAATGGATTTTAACTGCCTGATTACAAATGATTGATTTTATCGTTTATGTGAGACCACTCTGTACTGTTTTACTGAATGTCTCCCTGTCTCACTATTGTATAGTTGTGGAGTTTTATACAGGCAGGTTTGGAGGGGGGGGGGGTGTCTTGTTTCCCACATGGTGGGCGGAAGAGTGGTTGACCCCTGCATAACAATTTTTTTCCCTTGTATCGATCTGTACAGGTAATATGAATATTTGTGTGAACTGATTAGCCGTGATTAATGAGTTTATTTTTTAGAAACTGTGACTTAACTGTTCATAATGGAAGTAATCAGAATACAAGGTAAACACTGGCATTCAAATTACAGATATAACAGATACACAGGAGTCTGTGGCATTATTCAACCAAAGTGATGTCTGGGATGCCCAGTTACATGGCAGAGAGAGATAACGATCTGATTATGACCCAGATAACCCAAGACTGATTAGTGACTTGGCTCCTGAAGGAGCCAGACTGGGGAGGTGGAGAGAGAGCAGGCAGTATCAGCTTATCCACTCTTGGGGTGGACCTAGGCAGTCTAGACCACTGCAATGCCAGAACCTACTGCAGAATTATCAGTATAAATGAAAATTCTTTGATTCTTCCATTTACAGTTGATAGCATACTTGCTAACACAAAAATGAGAAAAATTGGAGGGTATTGTTGAGTAATAAAATAACACGAATTAAATAAACTAAATCCACACAAAAAGGACTGAAACCAGGAGCTAGCAGGAATAAGTAGATGAATAGCTATACAGTTACTCCAAAACAAAGAGAATCCTTGGTATCAGAGTCCACACTTCTTTATTGCAACACAGTAAATACAAGCGCTTCTGTCTTTGTCAGTTCAGAGACTTTATCAAGATACTGAAAGAAACAGAAAACACCCCTTATACAACTCTGACCCAATTAACACCTTAACAAATCATCGCACAATTAAGTTCCTTCTCCTTCAACCTACAAGACTTTTTTTAAAACTTCCCTAAAACAAAAATATATTTTAAACAATAAAACCAAGTCTCAAGGCAAGTTCAAGATAAATCATAAAACACAAACATAAATATATATACACATACATAAAAGACCAAAACTTCCCTAAAAATAAATACATACTAAAAAAAAGTATTAAAAAACTTCCATGATAGAAACATTCATATAAAAGGAAGAAAATTAATACACTTGAAAGGCATTCACCTTTCAAGTGCCTTTAATTTCATAAAACAAACCAGGGAAAACATATTTAATTCTGGCCAAACAGTTGTATTCATTCTAAGCTGCCAGTATGCTTCCAACCTTTCTAATTGCAGAGGCCATGGACCCCCCCCCCCCCGGATCCTTTTTCAGCACATCAATAACAACAAACTTAAAGGAATGTCCTTCATATTCCATACAATGCCTAGCTAAGGCATTCACTATTTCTCAGTATAATGCCCCTGACATACTCATAGATTCGATTCCGAAGTTTCCTTTCAGTTTTGCCTACACAGAAGCAGGGGCATTGTACACAAAGCACAATAGACAACCCTCTGTGATTGGCAAGTGCACTTGTCCCTGAAACTGAAGGTCTGCCCACTGATGGGTGCTGATGAACCCTCCATAATAAAACCACATTGGTTACATATCCCACATTTTTTCATGAAACCTTCACTAGGGACACTTCTAGGGTTCTCGAGTAGGCTTTTCAAACATCTACCCTTCCTATAAACCACCACTGGGGCATTACTAATACATTTCCTGACCTCGTCACAAGACGACAAAATCACCCAGTTCTTGTGCAAAATATCAGAAATCTATCTATCTACACTAAATGTAATAAATGCAGACTTAAAATTTCTATCAGCCCTAAAGTTGAACTGTCCCTCGGTATTAGCACACAATGCCATAACAGGGTCCCCTACATTTCCAATATCCATTTCTGACGTATCATTTTGCTCCATTCCCTACTTGGGATAAGATAGCCATGAAATGAAACCCCAATCATTACCTCATGGACCTCATCTCAACTCAAAAACTATGTCCCTCAAAACATCACATTCATTCAAGAATGATTCAAAAAGGGACACCATGCGGGCTGCCCTCACAAACTGTCCCTTAATGACTGCTTTTTTCTGCTTGAATGGATGTGCACTGCAGAAGTGTAACAAACTATACGAATAGGTCTCTTTTCTAAATATTTAAGTAGTAAAGGAGCAGGAACCCATGTCTTTGAATAATTTCACATCCAAGTATAAAATTTCATTCCTTTCAACAGTATCTGTGAACTTCAAAAAGGGGGTAGAACTACTGATCTAAGATAAAAAATCAGATATTAGGTCAAAGTGGTCATCCCAGAAGATAAAAATATCATCCAGGTATCGAACATGCAGCTTACAATAAGAATAAAATGGGGACTTGCATAGGAGTTTCTTCTCCTATTCAATCATGACAATGTTAGCAAATAAGCCCCCACACGGTGAACCCATGGCCACACCATCAGTTTGGAGGTAAAATTCATTCTCAAATAAAATACAATTGTTCTTCAATACAAGCTCAAAAAGCTGTTCATACACATTAATCCTGTACTGAGGCACACCTTTAGATAGCATAAAATCACAGGCCCACTCTAAACCAATGTCATTGGGTATCACTGTGTAGAGGTCTTTCACACCCACAGTGATAAACAAACCTGATTCACAGAAATCAAGGTTGTTAATTCTATCCAAGAAATCAAGAGTCCCTACACATGTAATTCTCATCTGTTAACAAAGATTTCAGCTTAATATCCAAAATTTGGCTATTGGGTATGTAATGGACCCCCACCCATCCACAATAGGCCACATAGGGGGATTACTCAAACTTGTTGATTTTAAGCAAGCCAAAAATGGTAGGGATTCTTGGGTGAATCACTACCATATAATTTAGTTCTTCTATAGTCAGTCACCCTTCAATAAACAAGTCATTCAACTGCTCCTCACATAACGATATGAGCCATTCAACTCATTTAGTGAGATTTTCTTATAATGAACACACTAACATTCCCCTCATTCTTGTATTATAATCATCCAGATCCATGACAACCATACCCCTGCCTTTATCAGGGTTAATAAAACCTCACATCTGCATTACTTCTAAGCTTTCCAAGGCTTCTCTCCTCAGCTACACTCAAGTTCAAAGGTTTTTTTTGCCTAGGAATACTCCTCATATCTATCTCACACACCCTTTCGAAAAGATGTAAAGAGGGGTGCAAAGGGGGATTAAAAGTGCTTGATATATAAGGGGTTACCGACATTCAACTGAATGAAAATATAGGTTTAAATTCAATTTCCTAACATACTGCTTCAGATCTACCAAAGTTCTGACCATGTCTTGATTATTGACTGGTACAAAAGTCATACCCCCTAGCCAAAAAGTCGCAATCCGCGACCTCAATCTGCAATGATGAATAATTGAATACCTTAAAATCACCAGTGGTGTTCTGAAGAATTCTATAATTAGTCTCTCCAACATCATCATTAATGGATGCAGTTACTGAAATCCGCCCTCCATACTCCCCTCCTCCACTGGGGCCTATAACCGCCCTGGCCCCTGTTCACCTGAGGGTGTTCTTCCCTGTTGTAACGTTCCCTTAACCTCTCCGACCTCCTCAGAGATGGGAAGTCCCCTTCTAAAAAAGGTGTGGGAATGTCTTAGTTTCCCTCCAAGCCATTGTTGTTATTCTCAGAATTAATGCTAGAAACATTGTTCCCTCCTCTGCCCCAAACCTGGGATTTGGGAGGTTCGGGATAGGCCAAACCATCCCTATACTGTTGTCTATCATGTTCAATTTTGTTCACCTTCCTTTCCTTATAGAAATAACCTGATGCTCTATACTTTTAACTATCCTATTATAATCAAACACATTATTTATATGCATAGCATCATCAACAATCAATTTGTCCAAAACAGTAGCTTCATTCATAAGTTCCACAAGCAACAGATCATTATGTTTCGTAACCAGCTCCATATACTCTAAACCATGCCTGTCAAACAGCTGTAATAACTCTTTATGCAGTAATGAATTAGCCACCAGCCCTGCTGGAAAACACCACATGCGTAAACCCTTCAGCACAATCCCTAATGTAATACATTCTCTAAAATGACAATTATCTAATTGGAGCCTTTTAACTTTCATCAGCAAATATTCCAACTTTTGTAAGTTAGTGCTGTAATCAGAACGACTCACCGCTCCTTCCCCTGAGGGGTTTGGATTACTGAAAAGCCATTCATCATGTAAAAAAAGAGAAATACTCGGGCCATTAGGTTGCACAGGTCCAGACCCATTAGCCCCAGCAACAGTACTGTGAATCTGAGGCGTACAAACAGTTCCATTAGCCCCAGTGCCCATACAGTTAGCCCGAGGCATGCAAACAGATAGTTCCCTCTCCCTCACATTAGGTCCATTACAAATAACAGACCTTTCAGGAGAATTAAGTGTTTCATTGTTCAAAAGCTGTTGAATGGCACCGTTTCCAGTCCCATTCACTGCTTCCTGGTTACGAAGTGACTCCTGTGTGCTATGTCGCTCCTGAGACGTGAGCCAATTGCTTGCCGAAATGATTGACTGCTGCTGCTCACTCCGATCAAGCCTCTCAGGCAACTCAGAAAAGCCAATATGCCCTCATTTTCACTCTGGGTTGGATGAACTAAGCCCAGTTGAGAAACACTCACTTGTGAGAAAAATGAATCCTGTGAGGCAATAGGATAGAATTTATACATTTCCATTGGTGCTCAGCTTTTAGCAGTATTTTATTTTAATTTTCTCAATTAGTTTACTGTTGATCAGGGTACTGCATCATTTTTTTTTTTTATTTACTTCACAAACCAAATGAAATAGCAAATACTTAAAGAGCTGCAGTCTGGTTTCATCCACTCTTTAATGCTTCAGAGTTCTAAATCAACGATTGTCAGTAAAGCAAGAGTACGCTATTTCGGCCTTCAAATTGAATGAAAACCGCAATGAAAATACTTCCATCCAATAGGCTTCTTAAACATTAAGACAGAAAACCATAGTGAAAAACCTGATAGAGTCGGCTCTGAAAAGACTTCAATAAAAATACTGGCTAAACAACTGAATTTACAGCTATGGTGGTAAACCGGGATAAAGTTCTGACTTTGACCCAGGAAACCTGGGTTTGAGTACTGGCTTGAGTGCTGGACTGGGCTGGAGGGAGGGATGGATATGTGGCCATCCCGGAGGAGAGTGGGGCAGAGCCATCCTGGAGGGAGTCTGGGCAGAGCCATCCTGGAGGGAGGTTGGGCAGAGCAGGATCCATGCAGCCACTATTCCACAGAGGAGGGGTAGACTTGTGGTGCTCATTCTGAGGGCAGGCTTTAATCCTACACCAAGCCAGATCTTGGTGGTAGCCTTTGTCAGTGAGTGTAAAGGAGTATGCACTCAGAGGGGAAGCATTCTAGGTCTCTGCAGTGAAGAAAGTAGCTTGTCTCCCCACCCAGTGGAGGTAGGGTTAGGCCATATAAATGCCATCCTTGCCAGGATATCAAAGAGACCACAAGCAACCCTTATGGCTGCCCATATGATTCCCTTCCAGGGAAGCTCTCACCACCATACTGCACTGGCATAATTTCTTAGCATGGTGGAATGCAAGGGCGCACGCAGGCAGGTGCAAGGGGGTGCACTTGCACCCCCCTGGAATCGGCTGGCCAGGAGATTAATTTACTTCTAATTTAAAAAAAAAAAATTTTTAAGGGCGTTCTTCTTTAAGAACGCCCTTTGCATCCAGTCGTACAAACAGAGGTGCTTGCGACCTGTTTTAGTCTTCTCCATACGTGCGATCGATGGTTTACATCTTCATCTTCCGCATTCGTGCGCGGAATTTGAATTCCAGATGGGCGTGCTGAATTGTGTCCAGGAAGAGGGTATTGCCATTAGAATCGGAGCAAGCAAGCCATTTCAGGAGCAGAGAGGGATTCCACAAAGGTAGGAGCAAACTTGAGTTTTCCAGTTGTGGCACTTAGACACCTTCCTTCAGAGCTTCTGGCCACAGACATGTAAGCGATGTTGGCTGCTTTAACATTGTGAATAGGCCTATAGGTTTCATAGTTTCACAGGTAGGTTCTGGGCTATCTGCCTGAAGGCATATATTAGCCCAGCCACGTTGTGCAGTATTCACCGCCCCCTTTGGTTAGTTCCCTAGGCCCTTGATCTAGCAGCTAGTACCCTTGGCCCCTATCTAGTAGAGCTTTTGGTATGATCCCTGGTGTGAACACTTTCTGTTACCCATCCACTCGTCAAGGTTCCTCTTGAAGAGGGATAGTGAGGGGCTTTGCCTTATGTAGATCTGGACCTTGTTCCATAGCAAGGGAAGTCTTTGTGAAGGGAATCTATCCCTCCAGCATGTTCTATTCATTGATGTGCTGAGGTTTATATCCCTAGAGCGTGTAGCTCGAGTAGATTTGGTTTTGCTAAGATGGAGCATGTTCAACAGTTCTGGGTTGGACATGGCTCTGTATGTTAGACAGAGATCGCCTCTGAGAAGGCGGTATGCAACCGAGAAAAGCCTTAGTTTTTTTTCAATCGTGCTGCATAGGGCAACTGTTTGAGGCCAGTAATCCTCTTAGTGAGGTACCTCTCTGGTCTCTCCAGCTGCTGGAGATGCCTAGCCAGGTACATTCCAATTGGTGCATTGTACTCAATAATGGGTCTGATGAGGGAAGAGTAGAGGGGAACCATTACATCCTTAGATTTTGATGCGAACCCTTTCGTGATCAGATGGGTCACATAGGATTTTCTCACCACCTTGGCAACATGGTTATCAAAGGAAGTCTGACTATCTACTTGGGTCCCTAGATCCCTTATTACTTCTTTACTTCACTTTTCCTTGTGCCGGCGGTAGTTTGAACACTGAAACTTGAGCCTAGCCAGCCTTAAGTTACCTTAACTTAAGAAGGCTGGCTAGGCTCAAGTTTTTACCTTGATCAAAGCTAACACCAGAAGGATAGAATGTGTTTCTGTAAAACGCAGATTAACTGCCAAAGTAAATTTCCTCATTGATGTAGCTTTTGTGTATAGATTCTACTAGTTCAAAGTCCTGTATGCTTAGAAGGTTGCACGCGCTTTATAGTTGCTTTCCTCAGAGCCACGTTTTGAATTGTCGATCATAGGTTGTTAGTCTCCCTGGTGACAGAAATGACATTGAAAAATATATATTTTTTAAATGACAAAAAAAAGCAATCTACTTTGTGAAGGTTGCACATATCCTTTCCCGATTGCGGTCATTAACAGTTGGTTTGTATATGTTGAGTAATAATGTGCTATATTAAGTGGAATCAAACTGATGTTTTTTTTCCCCTTTTAAGTACTTGGATTGATTGTGTGTGACAGGTCGCCAAATTCATGGCAGTTTCAGAACAGTAGAGCTAACTACTGCTAAGTATGTTTATGTATGTGGATTACAGTACACACATCAGGTTGTATTCATGCATTAACATGTTAAGGGGCAAGCAGGAATAACGCCTACTTTAGGTAGTACAAGGTATAGGAAAGTGCTGTATGTCAGCACTTGATATTTGAGAGGTATGCTAACTGGTCTGATTTTGAATCATGTCTTGATTTTGACTCACATTTTAACTCTGTCCCTCTTAATCCCTCCTAAAACTGGTGATTTGGAGAAAAGGTGACAAATTACACAATAAAAATGACAATACTTAAGTTAAAGACTTCTTTTATTTCAAAATCTGTATTTTACATTTCTCTTATTCTCCCGATGTCTGAAGTTATTGGTACTGAGTGACATATTAAAGGTGTCCCTGATCATCTGGGTTTGTCCCTGATTGGTTGAGAGCTATGAGTCTGATTACCTTCTGAGGTGCAAGGAATTGCCCCTTTTGTTGTTGGTTTATTTTTGTTTCTGGAAATCAAAATGCCACATGTTGGAATTTTTTTTAAACATAATAATTTTAAGGAGCAAGTCTGATGTCTTGCCTAACAAGGTTGTCTGCAGACGCACGGTCTTACCCTTGGGAGGTTTTTAACTGTATACCTGAAAGAAAATTGCATTAAATTCTGAGTGAGTAGAAGAAATGGAAGAATTATGTAAGCCAAGCCTCAGTTGATAAGGACATGCAAGTCAGCCTTCACCTTTCTTACCCCATGTCTTCCCCCCCAATTCTACTTTGATCCAAGTTGAAAGATGAGTATCAAGGTAACTCTTGTCCCAGGAAATATAAACACAAGTGAGAAACCAACCTCTGCCCTATTTGCTTGCTTGATCGGTTACACCAGAAATGTGAATTTCTTGAGATGTAGACTAAAGTCTTAAGTTTAAAATAACTTTATTGAAACTTTTTTAAGGGCTAAAATTATATGAATGTAGGAGTGTAATTTACTTTGTGATTAAATTTGTGCTGAGTAATTGGAACATTGATTTGCTATGATTTTTTTCCATCCTGCCATGATGTAATTATTACTTGTCTGGCTGTTTAAAAGATGCGTCTCTGTGTTATATTAATCACTACAGTGTAGAATAGTGTAGTTATGCATACTGTAGTGACCATTAAAATATAGTGTGGTTATGAGTACTGCAATGGCCTTTGCTATGCAATGTAGTTATAAGTGCAGCCATATAGAACTATTATAGTGAATATGAAGGAGTATCCAATGTTTTAGGAAAACTAATACTGTAAAAGGAGATCTGTAAACCCGTTAGTATGGCAACAGAGTACAGAACCTGTGAATCTGTGCAGCCATTGTTTAAAAAGAAGCATTGCATTGAGATGTGGTAGTACGGGTTAATGAAATGGGTTTGCAATGAGACTAGCAAAATAAGTTCTTTAAAATTGGGAAGTCTCAGTATGTGTTTATCTGAAAGCTGTAGATGATCATGTGCTGGAGAAAGGCTTTTAGCTCTTGTGCATCATATAGAGAAGCAGATAATACAGTGAAAGATGCACTCTCACTGGACTGGTTTCTTGAATTTTTACTCTGCTGAAAGTCTGTTGAAATTCATGACACAAAGTAGTTGTACACATGGGGGACACTAAAGATCAGTGCTCGGCTATCACTGTAAAGTAGCGTCTTTTGCTGCAGTACAGTTCTAGAGGGGAATGCTAATCTGAGTATGGTTCTTGAGAGATCCTGTTCTTTGGCACAGTTCTGGAAGGAACTCATAGCATCTAGAAATTCTTAGACATTTCCTTTGTACAGTCTTGAAGATATACTACACTGAAGACCGAATGGGAATATGCATTAGCCAAGTCTGAGGTGGTAAAGATGTGTACTAAGATGATAAGATGAGATGTTTATTACTTACTTTGGTGGAAGGAAATAAATATAGAAACCATAACAGGATGTGACTGAGTGCAAACAAAACTAGTGAGGATGCAACATAAAAATCAAGGGAAAAAACTTTGTTCTTCATTGTCAGTGTTACATCTTTAATGTATCTGTGTGTTTTTTGTAGAAAGAGAGAAATATGAAATCTGTATGTAGATGTTTTGTTATTCTTAATAGTTTGAAGTATGTGTTAATTGAGTGTTGTACTTTGTTATGTCCATGGAGTTTAAAACAAAAAAGATAACAATGGTTGCATGATGAGCAGACTGTATCTTTAGCCATTCAATGTTTTGTGCTTTTCTGTTTAACTGCTTGATAGGAGTATCCTTTATGTGATACATTTTATTTTTTACCTCTGATTCTTTAACTATTTGTTGGAAGAAAGGGACAGATTGAAGTGCTAGAGTGTTTCTGCTTATAAAAGGCCTAGCTAGTTATAACTTGGTACAGATTGTAGGTATAACACTCCTTATCCCAAAGTGATGTTTAACTTGAGCCATGACCACAAGCGGTTGCGAGCTCAAGTAGTTATAGATGTTTAGCAGTGTCGCATGCAAAACTGGTGCTGTAGGTCAGAATAAAAGGTTAGTTCAGTGCACTTTATTTTATATTAGTTTCTATATTGTGATTCCTTCATACAATGTGTCTTACATTTCCTAGTTGTTAAAAAGTCTGTGAATTCTGTTATTGATTTATATATTTTTGATTTCTAATTCTTTACTTGTAATTGTTTGTCACTGAAAATGCATCCTTTAAATGTGTATCATTGATTGATTTGCTAAAGCATTACATATCTTGTCCAATGTACTAAATGCTTTGTGTATATTAAGGTACAGTACATTATAACTTTGGAGACTTGTGCTCCTCATGTAAGAAGACGGGTTTGCTTACTACTATTGGTAATAAATTTGGACTTGCTGAGGATGGTTTTACTTGTGCAGTTGGCACAACTTGGAAAACTCTTACGTATTTTAATTACTAGGCTGATGATAAATCATGTTTAGCAAAGTGCAAGTAGAACACGTTAAGGAAAGGAAGTGCCCTCTACTAGAATAGCTCACTTGACCTGTATCAAACTTGATGCTACAGATGACACACTTGTAATTCAGGATTCTCAGCAGATTGAGGATTCAAAGGGCAACTAGAAGAGAATTGTATCCTTGCAAGCAAGTGATGTAGGTGGTAAAAACGGTGAGGTTAATAAGACCAACTGTAATGAAGATTATTTTATACAACTGGAATATCAAACAGTACTGAATAATAGGTAAAAAAATTAGTCGGGTAAGAAATGATACATTAGTAACTGGAGATTAAATTATTGAAAGAACTAATACCCACATTTACAGAGTGGTTAAAGAACATTGAATAGTGTTATGCCAGCAAAAATATAGGATGCGAGAGTAAGGCATTAGGAATAAGTTTCAAGGGAAGAGAAATTTACTGTGGCTCGTACTAAGTGTAACTAAGTGTTTTGTTTAGCTAATGTTAGTCACTGTTTGCGTTCTAGAATTTGAAAGCAGTGCTAGTACCATAATTGCCTTTGGTGCAGAAGGCTGTGGATGCTACTCCCACACCAAGTAGATGAAGTGCTGGTATTGCATGCCCTTTCAGTTGCTGAGTATTTGATGCATTTTAAGGGGGAATAGGAGTTCTTCACTCTGTGTGCCCTCCTTTGTATGAGATGCCTATAAACTATGAACTTGTTGGTTTGTCAGTCATTCCCTATTGCAATATTAAGAGCTTACCAATTTTTTAATGTAACATCAGCAATTTAATTCTTCAAGGGCAGCAAGCACTGAATTTGTAAATGAAACACAAATGCAAAATTGTTTGCTAATATAAACTATTCATTAGTTACAGATTTCTTTAATGTGAAATTATTCAGATAACCTTTACTTCTGCAGAGATTGTGCATACTGACTGACATTGGTGGAGTGTAATGACAGAAGTTTAAGTGGCCTTTTATGGTTGAAATGTTCTGTATTGGGCAGTTTGTCATTATTGGTTCATAGGTTTTGTTTCATTGCTCGCTGGAAAAACATTCAAAACTAAAAATTTAAAACACACTAACAAGTGGTGCTGCATTATAGAAGGGATATAATTAAATTATTTTATATTATAATTAATACAATTTGTATATATTATAATCATATGTATAACTATGTACACTTCCTATGCACGACTACTCTTGTTTATCACAGTAACAGGAAGGATACTGTAATGGCTGTGTCAAGAAAAAAGGTCTAAAACTTTTAGTTAAGCATATAATGAAGTTGTTTACATCACTGAATGCAGATCCAGTTTCATATAACCAAGGGTTAACCACACAAAAGCAGAAAACACTCAGATTTTCCCTTGTCCACTCAGTAAAACTAATCTTGAAAAAAGAATTAATAATGTGCATATATTAGGGCTACTGGAATTATCTTTCAAAAGATGAAGTTATGATTTGCAACTGTGTCAATGTTGGGATTATGAAGAAATGTTTGATTAAGCATTAATTAAAAGATGTACAGAATGTAGTGACTGCACACAGTTTAAGTTAAATACAGCTATAATGTGTCGTGCATTCAGAGCACACAATGTCAGCTTTTAAACAGCAACTTGTGTTACTGAGAGCTAATCTTGGAAGCCAAAGAACACTAATCTGTTTAAATCTGTATAATCTGAACAGGCTCATGGGAGTCAGTTTAGTGTCCTACATGAGAAATACTGATCTAATGAACACTATTATTCCCCAGTAGTTGTTTCCAAGTCATTTATAAATAAATAAATAAATAAATAAAGCAAGGGGAAGTATTTTGAGATAAAGCAAACACCTTGTCTTTATGGGAGGTAAAAAGGCAAATTCTATTAGTATGCATGTAAATAAAATGATTATTAGCAATGAATGAGAAATTATTCCAGTACAGAGAACTGAACAGCCAAGCGTTCTTGATCAGAACTCAAAAGGACTGCCAGCTGAAAGTTGCCTTGAGTTAGTTGCAATGTACATGAGGTATGTAAAAAAAATTATCACGCATTCCTAATTAAATCTAGATATCTGTAATCATTTTAGAAGTAAAGCATAAAACAGTATGCACACTGAGAATTTTGAACAGTGTTTATGGCAACTGGGGAGAAATAGGCAAGTTAATGGAACCCTGTAATGGCTGCGTGGGGGGGGGGGTGCTGCGTGGGTGGAGATGGTGGGGCTGCATGGGTGGAGGGGGTGTGTTTGCATGGGCGAGGCTGCATGGGTGGAGGAGGTGAGAATGTATGGGCGAGGCTCTGGGTTTGCCCCCCTGCAAAAAATCCTGCGGGCACCCTTGGTGGAATGAACAGGTAGAGACCGATTGGGAAGGTATATTGATCAACAGGCACAGGGCCAAAAAGCTCCTAGGAAAAAAAATAACCAAGGAAATTAATAAGCACAATGCCATTACTAAAAATACAGCACTATTCCTCTTTCTGAACAGCTAGAAAGACCACTTTTAGAGAGTGGTGTGAATTTCAGCAGATGATATCCCTGCATGCCCTAGAAATAGGACAGATATACTCTAGACAATGCTAATAAAATGGCTGCATGGTCAGCACCAGAAGCCCTACAAAGTGAAACTTGAGTTGCTTAATACAAGGCTTGAAACCAAAAGGAAGAAAGGGGAATATAACCAAAACCATTAACTTACCTTATAGAAATTCTCAGAGTCCAGCAGACACCATCTTTCAAATATAAAAAAAAAAAATGAGAAAAAGAAAACTCAGCCTGACGGTACAAGGTGGGCAAGGTCAGAGGGAAATTGTAAACTGCTTCCTGGATTTATTTCTACTCTGCTCAGGTTTCTTGTAAACATATATTACAGTTACCTGTTTCTTTACAAAAGTGCTGGCTTCTTTTGGTTATTGGCATGGTCGGACAGACTCTCACTAGCCCAATTTCTATGGCCAGTTTTGCTCCCATTCTCTGCTCTCTAGCCTCAAATCCCCAGCCATCCCCTGGATTATTTATATTTACAGTCAATATTCCCCTCCCTCTTTTACTTCTATCACAAACCAGCTATAAAGGTAAACTGCAATCCAAATCACTAATACACCACACAACAGCAAAGGACTACAACTATTCCAAATCTTACTCTCATGATGTACCGCATTTAACCTAGCACAGCTCAACTACCAGAGTCCACTTCACACATAAGCAATATCAAGATACTCAGACACATCAAACTGCTAACCATATTGTTCCCACTTAATCTTGTATACAACAAAAATAATACTAGACTATAACATACACACACTACCACAACCCTTCAGCCCTGTTATTTATGACCTTCATTCCCTATGCAAACTAATGCATCAACCCCTCAAAGACACTATCCATCAACAAGCTTCCCACTAGCACAACTTAATTATCCAGTACCTAAATTAACCACAAAGACACACCCCATCTAATTACTAATATGCAAGTTACGTGCTACAAAAAGGAAAACAGAAATCTCTAAAAAAGATATATAAACCAACACCCATTTATTTCATTCCTCTCATTAGAAGCAATACTGAAACCAGCTATGGCCCACCCAGTTCTCTTTTCCATTAATAAATGTGCAAAGCCTTTACAATAAACTAAACCAGGTTGGCCATCTCAAACTGTAAATACCTGTCATACTAGCTGTCACGGAGTCCTGGATAAAATAAGACAATCTGCACTTACACCATTTCCCCCACATTATAATGACTTTCCTGATGCTAGATCCAGTCCAATAAACCGTGGTAGATCCCTCCTACTGTACAAAACTCAAATAAATACCCAACACATCACTAAAGCTAACATACTCTGCCATTGCACCTAACTGGAAACTTCTAAGAATTATCAAGAAAAAAAAAAACTAATTCCAAACACTAATTCAAGAAATTACTACCCAATTAGGAAGCAAAAGCAGCCACATCCTCTTAAGTGACATCAACTTAAATATGTTTCACTCCACCTAGCATGGCATCAATGGAACTCTGCTCGACTTCAACCTTAAACAACTCATGCAACAGACCATGTGACCTAACCTCATTACAATCATTCCCTCCTAGATCCAGTCATCACCAACAACCGCAGTCTAATCTCAAGCATTATCATCCACCCCCTTTCTATTAGTGACCAGTGTACAATAAGGTTCACTACACATACCCCCACAATAAAAAAAAAAAAATTCTCCCAAAATCAATTTCATTCAGGTCTATAATAAAGCACACAGATTTTTTTTTATATTAAACCTAAACAACCTTAACCTTGCCCCAAAAGCTCTCACAGATGGACTCAAATTGTTCCAGTATACATTCTTCCTTATAACTTCTCGATTCTACAAAACAAAAAGAAATGACTGGCTAACTCCCGAACTGAAATCTCTTAAAACTTAGAGATGCTGCATGCATGACAGGCATGGGAAAACAATCCCTCCCCCAGTAATAGTCAACAATATATCCAACTCAGAAATGTAACAAAACAAGTAATGTGACAACACAAAAGCCAGTGTATAAAAAACATTTCAAAACTACTTAGTTAAATCACCAAATCAGTGCTAGAAAGAACCAGATCAACTCACAGGAAGCGATATTAAAAACAACCCACCAGCAGTAAAAGACCGTCTCCCTGTCTCTCTCTCTTCTCCAATATATCCACCCTCTTAAAAATTTGCTTCGATTCCCCCCACCCCCACCCCCAGAACCAGATCTTTACATACCTCAGTTTTACTACTTCAGTTTAACAAGTCAAAAGAAGAAACTTACAACCTCTTCGGCAACAAATGAAAACTGACAGACCACTAGATGCAGACACAGTCTATATCACTGGTTTACATGCCACTACAGGGACCTCCTAACAACCCCCACCCCCTGCAACACATGTTCTGTTTCTGCCTAACACAAAATATCATGCCAAGTGTATATAAAATTCCAAAGCAATCTAACCTCACCATAACTTCCCAATAGAAGCCAAACTCTATCCTCTACACTCCAGGCAAACTGCTTGAAAAAAATATCTGTGTTCAATTCACCCATTGCATTACTACCTGCAACCTCCTATCCCATAAACGGTACCTGTTCTGGTGCACTTGGACCACCCTCACACCCCTATGGACCCTAATGAAGAAAACAGTAGCTATGGAAAAAGGATCACTGATGACAATTTTTACTGAGCTTACAAAAGCCTTCAAACTCAAGTGAGCACAACATCCTCCTCCTCTGACAACTACTACAACCAGGCATAAACCCAATTACCTACCTTGGTTTTAAAACCACCTCATCAATCGCAACTTCACTTCCAAAATTCATTCCTTAATTTCACAGTCAGCTCTCAAAAGGGAGAAGCACAATGTTCTGTACTTACTCCTTTCCTGCTATCTGTCTTTATAAACTTACTTTCAACATACATCGCCTCTCCCTCCTCCTCTCTGCAGATGGCAGGGCACTGTTTTGCACAAACAATTCAGTGCCCAACTTCCAGAAAGACCTGCAAGCAGATTTCCTAGCCTTATACCACTGGATCTCCAAGAAAATCTTTCTCAACTCCAGCAAAATGAAAATTATGATTTTTGGCACTAAACAGAAACTTGAAAAAAAGAACAACTGAAAGTTATTCATTGCTAGCTATCCTTTACTATCGCCATGCTGTGCTGTAAATAGGGTGAATCTATAGCAAACCTGCAGAATGCATATATTACCTCCGGGGGCACTGTACCTGGGAATGGGAGATATAACAAGGTACTGCAACCCTAGCATTAGTGTACCTATCTCCACCTCGTTCAGACTTTTAGCACTGGAACAATAAAGACTGAAATTACAGACCTCCACATTATAACAAGGACCTATATAAAATGACAGTCATATCTAACTAAAGAGAAAAAGGATGCGTACTGTAGAATACTGCTTTGTAATAATGATTAAGGTGTGAAATTGTGCTAACATTACTCAGTATTTATTTGCAAATGAGAATATTAAATTGAATTTTCTGTGAAAACACACAAAAAGAAATATTTTCTGCCATTATTTATGATATTTTGGAAGAACGGTTTTTGAAATGCTCAGCACTGTGGAATAGCAGGTCAAAGAGCAGAATGTGACTTCTTGCCCAAGAATTTATTTCCACAAAGAATGTACAAGTGGCTGATAAAGGAGGTACTTGTTTTTTCACTAGTGACGATCTTAAGTACTCTGAGGTGCCAGTGTGCTGTGGAATTCCATTTCTGCTGCAGAAAGTATTGGACACATGAGGTCATGAGGTTATAAAGCAAATCATGCAAATGCTGATGAGCAAAATTAGGGGCAAGTACTGCTTGCCTTGTGTTTACACGTCAATGCTCATGGGAGAGTCTACTCCTGTGGCATTTTATGATGGGGATTTCACCTGTATTTAAAAAAAAGTGCACTCTGTTTCCTCAGCAGGTATAGACAACAGCAGTACATTTTAAAAAGTCAAAAAGCCTACAGAAGTCGAAAGCAAGTCATTACTAGCAAAGCATTACCAGACCACATTTAACATCCAGGAAGGACGGACTGCCTCCCTCCTAAAAAAAAAAAAAAACAAAAAAAAAAACATGCACACCAAGTTGTATTGCTCGCTTCTTCGGCCCTGAAAGCACTCTACAGGGTGACTAAATCACATGAATCTACTTTTCTGTAGGCAGCTTTCTTTTCTGCCCTACAGACCATCAGCATGAGGATGGAAGAGGCCTGCAACACAACAGCCGTTTTTGTTTGTACAGTGCTACCTACAACTGTACAGCTCTGTCAGCAATAAAAGGAACCCATCACTATTCGCTGCTTCTAATGTTAGACTACAAATAAATTCTTTTACAATCATCCTGTAGGAGTACTACAGGTACTGGGGACAACTGACCTCCAAACTGCTGCCATTAATTTATTAGCTCTTCCTTACTCTTCTATAAATCAAGTCAGAAACAGAAAGCAAACATCTTTCGAAATGCAGTGCAAAGTCTGAGTCTGCCTAAAGATATGTACAAATGTCAAGTCTACAGTGAAGACTGCCCTTATAAAGTTATGCAAACTCAATACACCAGCAAACCTAATCATTCATTTCTTTACCCTCCAATTACCTACTTTATCCAGTTCAGTGTCAAAGGAGAGAGACAACCTACTGCAACACACATCTGGAAGACAGAGAAATTAATCAAGCACAGGATGCTAAACTACTATATAATGCGCACACACACACACACACACATAATGCAGGAGCTACAATCTGTGTACAGCCAAGTCTTTGTGATGAAGAAGGAAATTACAACCCCCAGTGAAACCCAGTGTACATAGAGTGAGGAAAGACATGCAAGGACATGCAGACTCCAGACAGAAGTCACCCCCTGCGGAGAGCTGAACTGCTTCTATAGCTAGATGTACTGACTTGTGCATTGATTTGCACTTTGCATGCAAGCAAACATGCGGATAGTTAAGTGTGTTAATGATGTCCCGGCATATAATACTACTATAATAACAGCGTATCAGATGATAATATAGTGTCTAAATATACAACTTTGTTACTAATACTTTAAAGAATGACTAATTTTATGAAATGTTCTGTAACTTCTGTTTAAATGCTGTGCAAGTCCACACATAATCATTGTGTAAATCTACTGCAAGTCCTGCTTAGTAAACTTCTCTGGAAAATACTCTTGTGCCTTCTGAGACTAGGCAAATCACAAAATCTGCAGCTTTACAATTCAAAAGCACCAAAACTTTACTGCAATCCTTATTGTTCATCCACTACATCTAACAAGCACATGTACACAGAGAGCAATAAACACTAAACAACTTTAAAGTGGGTGTTTTTTTTTTTTTTTTTACTTGAGGGAAGCATGCTGAAGTTTTAATGATGCCAGCCAGCTGTTATTGTACTGCTGGGGACCACATTTAATAAATAAACAAAGCAGTATAATAGCTACAGGGTCTATGCTTCTCAGCTCTGTTAGTCTGCATGAAATAAACCAGTCCTAAGTGAAATTTCTGTGGAGTCCTACAAACATTCTAGTATTTCACAAATGACGCAACTAACTTGGCTTTCCAAAATGAGAAAAGAAAAAACACAGAACAAACTTTATGACTCAACAGCCTTCTTTTCACTGAAGGAATACAGACTCAGCAAAATAATGTTAAATAAAATTTACAGCTAAGGAGTCCCTCTAGTGGTTTCAGATAAATACAATACCAAAGTTAAAAAATGAGACCTGGTCTTATAAATGTGTACGTTACTGCCACATGTAACAGCACATTCCAGAACCAGCTACAGTTTTACAGATGCGGCTGAGCATGCCTCATAAGTTTGCATTAATATCAAATAGGTGTCTCATGACACATCACTCAAGACTAGAAACACAAAATTATGTTAAAGCTACATGCAACTTCTAGAAAACAGACACTGAATTTTAACTGTTTTAGACTGCTACTGTTTTATTTTTGCTTATTTCTTGTTTTGTACTTTAAATCATTGTAAAGGTCCTTAATATCTGAAATTACCTTGTTCAGGCAGTTCATGTTGCTTTCTGGTAGCACTATACTCAAGCTTTTTTGTATTTTTACATTAATTGGACTGGGATATTCTGTCTTGCAGAAGTAGGTGGTGGCCTGGTTTGTCTGAGTAGGGAAACATAGAAGAGAGTTGTAAGTGTAGTTGTTTTATTGGCCTGAGGGTGTAGAAGCCAGTTCCTGTGTTTTAAGTGCCTGTATAAATTTGGCGCATTTGTGTGTCACTTCTAATCGAACAGCGGCTGCTAGTAGTGCCCTGTATAGACACAGGCACCCAGAAATCAAATTTTCCCTATAAAACCACCTGGAACACAGCGAGTGGACAACAATTACTTCTGCAATGAGTAGAGTAAAGCAGCTTAGTTTGTACTTTGGAGAGCAATACCCCCTAAATTTAGTATTATATAGGCTAGTGTAGTCTCTATTAACAAAAACGCCCTCAATCAGTCCACTATTAACCCCTTGTGCACTGCACCCTTGTAGCTCATCCAATAAAGGACCTAACTTCACGGATATACACTTTCCCAATACTTCTGCAAACAGTTCAGTGGATATGGGTATCTTGAGACAATGTCACAATTTTCTAATGTTCACTGACTATCATTTAATCCTCAAGCAAATACAGTATGTGAGAGATGTATGTACACAGCAGCTCTGGAGGCAAAACTCTTGTATACAGACATTCATGTCAGAGACACACCCAGTATGCACCCCACACATAGACCTACGTATGCTCAGGCACTTAAATGCAATCTTCCCAAACCCCAAAGAGCTCCTAAATATTCCACCTGCAAAAATTATCCTCAGCAAATGTGAAAGCACTCAACAGTAACACCGTCTAACACTGCATATACAGCTACACCCAGTGAAACCTCAACTACTAAGTCAATAAAGCAAGCCAATACACTACCCAGGAACTTATGCATAGGGCAGTCCACTGTACGGCACACTGATGGACCACTCATCAGGATGAAGAAGAAGAAAATAATGGTTAGTTGCCTATCGGGGTCAGGATATGCCAAGTTATGCATGCACTCACTTCACTGCACCACAGGTGCCAGCATGATACAGTCATACCCTTTGCAGATGTAAATGCCCAGGGACATATCTCCCCAGTTACAGTCTGTGTGGATGTAAATGACCTGGGACATACCTCCCTAGTCACAGTCCATGTGGATGTAAATGACCTGGGACATACCTCCCTAGTCACAGTTTGTGTGGGGGTAAATGACCCGAGATGTACCTCCCTAGTCACAGTCTGTGTGGGTGCAAATCACCTGGGAAGTACCTCCCTAGTCACAGTCTGTGTGGATGTAAATGACCTGGGACGTACCTCCCTAGTCACAGTCTGTGTGGGTGCAAATGACCTGGGACATACCTCCCTAGTCACAGTCCATGTGGATGTAAATGACCTGGGACATACCTCCCTAGTCACAGTTTGTGTGGAGGTAAATGACCTGAGATGTACCTCCCTAGTCACAGTCTGTGTGGGTGCAAATCACCTGGAAAGTACCTCCCTAGTCACAGTCTGTGTGGGTGCAAATGACCTGGGACGTACCTCCCTAGTCACAGTGTGTGGGTGCAAATGACCTGGGACGTACCTCCCTAGTCACACAGTCTGTGTGGGTGCAAATGACCTGGAATGTACCTCCCTAGTCACACAGTCTGTGTGGGTGCAAATAACCTGGGACATACCTCCCTAGTCACAGTCTGTGTGGATGTAAATGACCTGGGACGTACCTCCCTAGTCACACAGTCTGTGTGGGTGCAAATGACCTGGGACGTACCTCCCTAGTCACACAGTCTGTGTAGGTGCAAATGACCTGGGACGTACCTCCCTAGTCACAGTCTGTGTGGGTGCAAATGACATGGGACATACCTCCCTAGTCACAGTATGTGTGGGCGCAAATGACCTGGGACATACCTCCCTAGTCACAGTCTGTGTGGGTGCAAATGACCTGGGACATAGTGCCCTAGTCGCAATCTGTGTGAGTGCAAATGACCTGGGAAGTACCTCCCTAGTCACAGTCTGTGTGGAGGTAAATGACCTGAGATGTACCTCCCTAGTCACAGTCTGTGTGGAGGTAAATGACCCGGGACATACCTCCCTAGTCACAGTCTGTGTGGATGTAAATGACCAAGGACATACCTCCCTAGTCACAGTCTGTGTGGATGTAAATGATCTGGGACATGACTTCCTGGATGACATGAAGAGAGACACTATGGAGCTCTCACAGGTTGGTATATGCCTGGCATCGAGCAGCACTAGATAATGCCACATTACGTACAGAAGATAATGGACTTTAATAACTGGCTTACTTTCTGTTATCATTACTGGAAGTACAATATTTGTCAGTGTGGGAGAACATGGTTAACAAACCACACCGCTTTGCCAAGGATAGTCTTCAACTGTCCCCTCTAGGCTTTTGAATATTGGTTAAAACATTGTTCTTCCCCCATACAGCATTTTTCAGGCAATGCCAAACTGACAAACCTTCCATCATAACCAAATCTACAGGTATTACTGCTCAAAGCCAGAAGTCTAAACAAGTAGTGCAGGACTTCAGTGTTTAGACAGTGCACAGACAGGGACTAAAGGTGAAGGTGTCTAAATTTGCATCAATAACAAGCATACTTCAAGGCTGGTTATACAGGATGACACATTGGAGTTCCTCCATGTCCAAATTACCACAGATAAGTCCCATACCATATCCTAGCAAGTTACAGGTCAACTTCTATGTCTCATGAAACCCATAGCTCACATTTAGACCTACTGGAGACACTCACCATTCAACCAAATCCCAAACTCATGGGGGATTTTAATTATCCCTCTATAAACTGGGAATCCTACGAGTCCACATTTGCTGGCACAGAGATTCCTAGACTTTGTAAACACGAACACCCTGGACCAGTTATTGCATATACTTTCTAGAGTTACAAATATATTGGACCTAGTACTCAAAAATATGGGGAACACTGTGCACCCCCAGCGTCACATCCTCTCTGGTAAACCCAGGTCACAAAGCAGTCTCTTTCAAAATAAAAATCAATTCTGCAACCCAAGCAAACCCTGTAACAGTAAGAAACCACTCCAAAGCAAACACCTTTTATTAAGCGGAAACATGACAAAATTTGAAGCCCCTCCAAACCCAGACAACAGAGCAGCCTATACAGAGTTATTCACAGAAGCTCAATACAACCATGTTAAATGACTGCAAAGAGGCTGCTGTGCCTACCAGAAGCAAACCCAAGACTAACTCAAAAAAACACACCACCCTGGTGAAATCCAAAATTAGACAGGTTGTACAGCAAAAAAAAAAAAAAATCACTAAAATTAAGAAGTGTAACAACAAAAAAGATAAAAACGCTCATCAAATGGAATATACAACTAAAGTTTAAAAGCCCCCATGCAGAAGGATAATGCTATCCAAACTGCAAAATCCTTTACTAATGCATTCTATGGGCACCTACAAGAATGCATGGATCATGCCATCCCAAGCAAAACCAAGACTCACTCCTCCAAGAAAAGGAAACCAGCCTGGTGGACTCCTGCCATAAACAAACTATACAATAGGAGGAGGAAACTAGTACAGAAAAGAGTAAAATCCCAAGGAAAGACATCCTTGATCAGTATCAGCAAGAAACTACGATCCCTCATAAAATCATCCAAGGTGAGCTTCGAAAGAAAAATTGTCAAGGACTCCAAAGTTAACCACAAGGCATTCTTTAGCTATGTCAAGAATCTAAGTGGCAATGCTCAGATCTGCTCGGAGTTAGTGTAGAATGGCACAAAACACACTGAACTGACTAATATCACCAACATCCTGGCAGACAGGTTCAGCACAAACTTCACCCCCCCCTCACCCCCAAAAGGGCCCATAACCTTACCAGAAGAATGTAGAGTCCCTGAAATCACAGACACTCAGGTTAAAACAGCCCTCTCCAAAGCTAAAAAACACAGCCTCAATGGGACCCGACAGTGTCCCAGGTTGCATCCTACATGAGCTCAAAGACGAACTAACCCCTCATCTAAACACACTGTTCAAACTCAGCCTCTCCACAGGCTACGTACCCATAGAGTGGCACACAGCAATGGTTATTCCGCTCCACAAAGGTGGAGCCACAACAGACCCTGGGAACTATCGCCCTATAAGCCTGACTAGCTTGGTCTGCAAGGCTATGGAGCGCATCATCCTGGAACTCATTAACAGAGACATTGGGAACCTCCAAACACTGGACCCTACCCAGTTCGGCTTTGTTAAGGGCAGATGATGCCTCCTAAACCTGGTGGACTTCTTTGAGGCAGTTACCAAGGCTATAGATGAGGGAAAGGTGGTACACACAGCCTACCTAGACCTCTCAAAGGCCTTCGACACCATTCTTCATTCTGGTATTATAGACAAGCTTACCAGTCTGAACATAAACCCCTACGTCACAAGATGGGTTGCCAACTGGCTCATGGACAGAACCCACATGGTGAGAGCTGCGGGAGCTAGGTCCGAGTCTAAACTAGTTACAAGTGGCATTCCCCAGGGCTCAGTCCTAGGACCCCTCCTGTTCAGCATATACTTCTCAGAGGTACAGGCAAGCACAGGAGGACTATGGCTGACCATGTGTGCAGACTGCAAACTAGGGGCTATAACTGACTCTCCAGCTGACACAGACAGACATCCTCCAAAAGGGTCTCACTAAGACAGATACCTGGTGTCAAAATCATGGCCTTAAGCTGAATGCCAAAAAGTGCATATTCATCCCCTTTGGAAAAAACAAAGTACCCACAAACTACCACATAGGTGGTAGTCTCCTAAATACGGAAGGTGTAATAAGGGATCTAGGGGCCCAAGTAGATAGTAATCTCACCTTTGATAATCACATTGCCAAAGTGGTTAGAAAATCCTTCTACGTGGCCCACCTAATCACAAAAGGGTTCACATCCAGATCAAAAGAGGTCATTGTGCCCCTCTACTCATCACTCATCAGAACCATCATAGAGTACAACGCCCCATTTGGGATGCACCTTACAAGACACCTGCAACAGCTGGAAAGACCACAGAAGTACCTCACCAGGAGGATCACTGGCCTCAAACAGATGCCCTATGCAGCTCGACTGAAGAAACTCCAGCTGTACTCTGTTGCATACCGCCTACTCAGAGGTGATCTCTGCCTGACATACAAGGTCATGTCCAACCCATAATTGATGGACATGCTCCACCTAAAGGAAACCTTATCCCCTCGAGCCACACACTCTAGGGATCTAAACCTCACCACAACAATAAATAGGACGTGCTGGAGGGATAGATTCCTGTCCCAGAGACTTCCCATGCTTTGGAACAAGATTCCAAAATGCATTAGGCAGAGCTCCTTGCTAACACTCTTCAAAAGAAACCTTGATGAGTGGATGGGAAACTGACAGTTTTACCCCAGGGATCACTTCAGTGGCTCTGCTGGACACAGGCACAGGGAACTAATCTAAGGGGGCTGCAAAAGCCAACACATTCTGGCTAGGCTTATAAATGCCTTCGGGCAGATAGCTTAGTACCTACCTATGAACCTATAAAAGAGAACCAATCAAGTCCAACAAAGCAAATTTCGAGGTAAAAATACTGTCCCAGGCCAAGGACAACCATAAGGCCTTCTTTAGTTATGACAAAATCCTCAAAGCCAGTATACAACAGTGTGCCAAATGGTTGAACAATGAAGCCATGTTCATGAAAATGAGAGATGTAGCAAATACACCCCAAATTACACCCTCTTATCTCCAGCCCCCCCCCCCCCAAGGAAATACCATGTAATAGAATCTCTCCAGCTATCAGAAGGGTGCACATCTTAGATGCACTCTGTAAGGCCAAGAATACAGCTTTTATGGGACCATATAATATCCCAGGATGCCTCCAAAAGAGCCCGAGTCCCTACTGAATAACAGCTTCCTCACAGGTTTTGTGCCCACATGAATAGAGGACTGCAACAGTCATCCTTCTGTACAAGGGCTGACCATCAATTGATCCTGGGAATTACAGATTCATTAGTCTGACTAGTCCCATAAACAAAACCATAGAACGAATTATCATGGAAATAATGACACAGGAAACCTTCAGACACAACTAAGGCTGGTTTTGTTAAAGGCAGGCCATGCATACTGAACCTGATGGACTTCATTGAGAAGTCCACCAAGGAAATGGATGTGGGTAAAATGGTGCATACTGCCCATCTTTACATAGCTAAGGCATTTGATAAAAAAATCCCACCCGGGCATTGTACACTAACTTGCTGGATAGCCTACTGGCTCACAGACAGGAGCCAAGAAGTTAGGATTAGAGAGACCACCACCATAAAGAGATCAGTCACCAGTGGAGTCTCCTAGGGCTCGGTGCTGGGTCTGCTCCTCTTTGGTATCTATTTTTGGGAAGTCAAGGTCAATGCAAGGGCTTCTTGCTTCCCATGTTTGAAGATGATTGCATGCTAGGAGCAATCATACAAACACACTAAGATACCAACATCTTATAGGAAGGTCTAACACAGACAAAAGATTGGAGCCAGAGTCGCAGATTAAAAGTCAATGCCAAGAAATGCAAAATAGTACCCTTTGGAAAGTCATCCATCCAGGGAAGCTATCTCATTCATAAAACACCCCTGAAAGTAGACATAGTAGACAGGAATTTGGGGAGTCATGTAAATAGTTACCTGACTTTCAACCAACACATGTAAGGTAGTAGAAAAATCATTCTCTGTCACTCAACTTATAAGTAAAGGCCTGCCATTTAAGTCCAGGGAAGTCACCGTGCCACTGTACTCAGCTCTCATCAGACCCATCATTGAGTATAATGACTCTCATCAGACCCATCATTGAGTATAATGACTCTCATCATACCCATCATTGAGTATAATGACTCTCATCAGACCCATCATGGAGTATAACGACTCTCATCAGACCCATCATTGAGTATAATGACTCTCATCAGACCCATCATTGAGTATAATGACTCTCATCAGACCCATCATTGAGTATAATGACTCTCATCAGACCCATCATTGAGTATAATGACTCTCATCAGACCCATCATTGAGTATAATGACTCTCATAAGACCCATCATTGAGTATAATACCCCCATCGGTATGTACTTCATCAGGCACATCCAGCAAATGGAAGACCCGCTGATGTTCTTCACAAAAAGCACGGTGTAAATACAGTATCCTGCGCAGATTTCCCCAAAACCCTAGCTCTGTCTTTCCTAAAGTCTGAGAGGCAATTTATGCCTGGCATTCAAAGCATCCTTGTATTTCGCTCTGATGGACCTTTTCCAACAACTACTAAACAAACAGCACCAGAACTACTAGATCTAAGGATTTAAACTTTGCTTGTAACTTAAATAGGAAATGTTGGAGGGACACACATGAATCTCAGAGAACACCACATTCTCTGGAATAGGCTTCCCATCCATGTGAAGCAGAGCCCTTCCTTAACCCTATCCAAGGGCAACCTGGACCAGTGGATGGGAAATCAGAAATTTACCCCTGGTTTGACACCTACATCTGTGAAGGACACAGGCAGCAGATAAATCATGCCATATCACACACCCCTTAAAATAATCTCCAAGGCACAATAACTTGTGGGATACACTTGGGTTCCGTGGCTAGGCTTATAAAGGCCACAGTGGTCATAAGCCTAGCATATACCTATGAACCTATTAATTTGTTTATTTTCTGTTACATATTTTATACTGCTCAGGCCACATGGGAGCTAAAACCTATTCTTGTAAGGGAGATAACCAATTCAGGTAAAGTACCAGTTCAAAGCAAAACATGCACGCACACCCCCCCCCACTTGCCTTTCTCTGGTCTCTGTAGGAGGGTGCAGGGGGCATGCCTTATGCAATTTCTCCTAATGGAGACTGGGGATCACTAACTCGGGGGGCAGCAGGTGCACTAGTGTAGCATGGTTACTGAAAAATCTGTTTCACCATAAAGCAGGGAAGACTTCCTCAAGGTAAATGCACTACAAACTCTGTCTAATGAAGAAACAGCATACAGTGGGCTGTGGGTTTAATCTAAGAAAAAAAAAAACACCCAGTAATTCTTCCAGGGATAGAACTCATAATGTTACGTTCTCCTTCTCCTCCCCTACAGCTCAGCAGCCTCAATGACCCTGCTGTCTGACCTGCTGGTTTAGAAACAGCTAGTGGCCTAGGTCAGGCATCAGAGTGACCAGGGAAAGAGTGAATGCTGAGGTAGGAAGAAGTATCAATGACAGTTATTTTATTTTCATGGGATAAGTCCTGCAAGTCCACTGACCTTGTAAAAAAATGCAAGCAAGCAGCTTGAAGGATGGCTGATGCACCTCCTGATATATCTTAGGAACACAAAGAAACCAAAGCTGGGAAATGAACCACAGAGTCAAGAATGTGGCCCAGTAATGCGAATTGCTGCACCACTGTTCCATCCTTCACCAAAACATATTTTAAATATTCAACTGTTAAAATTTATAAATGAGCATTGTTCATTTTTAGTGTGTACACTACATTTCACATCTCGAGCTACTTTTCATTAAAGTTATGTCCCTATTTTGCAAAACAATAACCTTTAATTTAACCTTTATTACTTTTTTCACATTTTATTTTATCAAGATTTTTGACACGCGGATATGCACAAACGAAAAATATTTTCTGGCGTGACACAATACATGACTACAAATCAGTGCACATAATAGTTAAATAGTGTATGTATGCTGCAATACTAATGTTACTTTCAAGCCTCTTAAAAACTATCAGTCGCCATTATCTTGTGCTTTATCTGGGGGGCACACCCTGATTTGGATCCTTATGCATATACCATTAAATCTCGAACAGCTTCTTCACTCGATCGACTTTGGACTTGCATTAAAGGTTTAAAACTAATACATTTAAATGTCAGGAATATCTTTATTGGCACTGCTTATCTTCAGGCCTTCATTTCTGAGTACTCTCTGTGTTCTGACCAGAACAGGAGTCTTAACTCCACAATCTTGTTTTGCTTTTACATATTTACTTCATGTTTCTATACATGAAGACCCCATTACGTTACTGTTAAAGGGTACAATATGCTTTTTTTTCCACTAAGGAAGAGGAGATGTACTGAATATTACTGAGTGCAAACCTTCTTTAGCACATTGGCAAGAAGCTGTATTTTTCCTTATAAGATTTACTGTGATAAGCTCATACTTGGATTGGTTTGTTTTAATAAGTCACAGTTAACTCCCATTACTGCAGGAGACAGCAGAATGCAACATTTTCTTGGAAATACTTCTCACTCAAACTTTTTCACACTGTTTAAACTACAGAAACAGAGTTTCAGCAAAACAAAATTTAAGAAACAATTATTGCTTAATAGATGGAATTTAGAAGAATTATAGGCTAAAGAAAAAGTAAAAAATCATAACTTTATACCATACACAACTGAATAACATTCCTACCATATTCTACACAAGGGGACAGTACATAATTCATTTTGGGAAGAGGTCAAGTTTAATAAGCCCCATAAACATTTTAGTTTGCGACATATGATGCAAAATGCACTGAGAAAATATATTTAACAAGACCAGCTTGGAGCTTGCTTGTGCAAAAACTCAGTATAACTTGTTTGCAACTGTGGAAATTTCTGTTCATTATAAAGATAAGCTTTAACTGAACAAGAGACTAAGAAAAGAGAGACCCTCATATTAAAGTGAGGAAACAGTCTGCTGCTACCACCTCCATCAATGAGAGGACAGGTAGGGTTTGTAGAGTTTTGCAACATAATATACGATAATAAAAAATAGTGTATAGTCTAAAGGATAAATACTCCGTTGTGAAAATAATAAAGATAAATACGTAAAAAATAAAAGTATCACAACGGAATGACCAGGCAGGAAAAAACACAATCTCTGAATCCTTCAATAAAAAATAAAACGTACATTTATTGTTACAATCGGTAAGCACTTTCGCAGTCAAGCTTCATCAGACCTGTAATAATGTTCAAAAACACTCCATTTAAACACATAAGAAATATCAGCATCCAATGAAAAAAAAATGCATCAATTAAAAAATAATCAATATTAAAGGAGAAAACACTAAGAAACATCACAGCACAAACATCAATGATGGTCCATGGCTATGCATCCTTGCATTCTACAAACAAAAACATAACACAGTGAGGATGATAAAACAATAAAAAAAATATATATAAAATATATATAGAATATATATAAATCAACAATCAAGTTACACATTAATAAACAGAAAAAAAAACATATATGCTGAAAAACAGTCATTTCTGAAATCTTCTCTTCTTTAGTAGGGGCTTAATAGAAGCCCTTTCATTCAAGCCTCTCCCCCTGTCTGCTCAAAGCATAATAATCCAGTGCGTTTCCCTGCATTCTGTATGGCTAATGATGTCACCCTCCCTAGCACTGGGTGAGATGGCCTCTACAACCATAAAATTAAAAGTGTGTGTTCCTGCAACCTCTATAATGTGTTTAGAGAGAGCATTATGTTCTGATTTTTTCTTAATATGGTAGATGTGTTCTCTCATCCCATCACGCAAAACCCCTACTGGTCTTGCCCACGTAGAATGAGTTACAAACAACGCACTCTGCTAAATAGACCACACTGGATGTCATACAATTAGCATGGGCATGAAAAATGAAATCTCTACTTAAATCAGGGTTTTAAAAGGTGCTAGAGGTGTTAATTAAATGGCAAAAATTACAATTGCCACATGGTAAAGTAATACTCTGAGCAGTGTCCATCATACTAGAACCTCTATCATAAAGTAGCCCCTTCAGGTTTTTTCTGTTCTTAAATAAGAACCTGGGTCGGTCACCTACAATCTCACCAATACTCCCATCAACTTGCAAAATGGACCAGTGCTGTGTAAACAAATCAGTAAGCTCTCTATGATCACTAGTATAAAAAAGTGGGATCCTAACACCACCTTTATGAATGTTAGACTCACTACCAGTATCTGCATTTGCCTCAACTGGGGGTCCAAAATAAAGGCTTACTTTAGTTGCTCTTAACTTATCTAGATCATTCTACTGATGATCAATCTCTTCTTGTCCATACCCCCTTGCCAGTAACCTCTCTTCTAGATTGTTCATCTCTGTCAAGAAGCCCTCTAGGGTGGGGTTCAATCTAGAGGCCCTCAACCCTTGTCCCTTAAGTTCTGAAAGACTTATCCTGGATGCATTCTGGACCTAAACAAAAAAGCATTCCTGTGGCATGTTTTCTGATGAATACCAGTATTGATGACACAACTGTGTAATTTCTCCACAACAAAGATCTAAAATTTCAATGCGTGTATATGACCAGTTGAAGGCAAATTTCAAACAACTGGTCAAATCATTCATCATCCGATAAAACCCCTTAAGATCTTCCAGACTACCTTGCCACAACAGAAACAAATCGACGAAACGTCGATAGAATAGAACATGTCCTCTGTACTCCTCTCTGCCAAATAAGATGGTATTTTCTCAATGTGCAAGAAACATATTGGCGTGGCTATTGGCACACGAAGTGCCCATAGCTACGCCGTGCTTCTGAATGTACATTTCACCATCAAAGGTGAAAGCATTATTCTCAAGGACAATCTCCAAAAGTAACAAATCAAGTTTGCCTGTACCAAAGTTAAATCACTATGAGCCAACAGGTATTCATGAACATATTGTATCCCTAAATCATTAGGAATCATTGTAAACAAAGACTGTACATCAAAAGTTACTAGGATAACATATTCAAGGTCAAGAACACCTTCTGCACAGTCATACAGATCTAACAAGAACTGTTTAGAGTCCCTCAGAACCACATTATTGAAGTTAATAAATGGTCTCGAGAACTTCTCAACATAAATTGATAATGGTTCTGTGACCCATCCCCCACATGCTACAATTGGCCTCATTGGTGGATCAGACGGATGTTTATGTATTTTTGGCAAACTCTGCATGAGTGGTGTCAGAGGATTAGTGACCTTTAAAAAGGTGAATACTTCTTCAGTAATAAGACGGCCAGAGAAGACGTCAGAAACTGTTAGACACAGATAGAATAATCCTATGTACATCCTCAATTGTAATCTTACTATAATAACTACTGTCACCAAGCATTATAGTCATCGACTGAAAATAATGAGATTTATCCATCACAACAACAAGACCACCTTTATCTGCTGGTCTAATAATGATGGAATTGTTATTCTGTAACTCTCCAAGTGCTATTCTTTCTCTGTAAGATAAATTATGTTTAGAATTTCTCTTAAAATTATTCTCTCTACTATCATAAAACTTAAATATAACCTCCTCTGTAAGCTTCAAATATGCTTCAACTAAAGGATGGTTACTGGGGACAAAATTACTCAATTTCTTAAAGGTGGGGTTATATATATTGCCACAAGTTCGCACATCTCCTAAGTTAATATCATCATATAATAATCGTAACATGATGTTCCTACAAAAGACTTAAGTCCAAGATAGTATCAGACATTCTGCTTTTACATGTAGGTATAAAATTCAAATCCCTACAAAGCACACACATCTCCTCAGGGGAGAGCTCATATGAGGAGATGTTCAAAATCAATGAGTCAATGCCTTCCCCCCACATCTTTTTTAAAGTTTGATGCGGGATCTGTTCCCCAGAAAGCTTGTGCTTCTGGCGCCCTCTGCTCGTCAATCACGTACGACCCCGTTTGTAGAATGCAAGGATGCAGTCATGGACCATCAATGTTTGTGCTGTGATGTCTCAAAGTGTTTTCTCCTTTAATATTGATTATTTTTTAATTGATGCATTTTTCTCATTGGATGCTGATATTTCTTATGTGTTTAAATGGAGTGTTTTTGATCATTATTACAGGTCTGATGAAGCCTGACTGCGAAAGTGCTTACAGATTGTCTGTTACAATAAATGTACGTTTTATTTTTTATACAAAAACCCATGGTCAACGTTCCATATAGCCTTACAATATGGGCATCACCCTAACTTAGGGAATTTACTTACAAGTTTGAAGAGGATTTCCTCATATTTGTGAGGTGATACCAGTTAATGTTTGTTTGGCATTAGGGGGCCTTGTAACCAGGGTGTTTAAGGGTTATTAGAAAGGAATATCACATGAGGTAAAGACTTTGCTTTTGAGTGTCTCTCTACTGACATCTAACTTTTTCTCATCTTGTCAGTTTAACATTCCACTACAATTCCCAATAATTAGAGCTCAAATCACCACAACTATTCAGAGAGCCACTTGACAACTATTAAATTTACGCAGGGACTGAAGTAGCGAAGGGGTGATTTATAACACCACTGGGAAACTTAACTTAGGGACAGGTAGTAACTGATTCCACCATTTTCTTAATGCTGCACAGAATATGGCCTAACCTGCCATTACTTTAACACCCATTGAATACAAGGACTTGGTGAATTCCTTATTGGGACTTGTAAGCCCCTACAGCTCCAATACCTAAATCTGATCACGATGCCCAAGATGGTACAGCTTCAGCAACTAAAACGGAAGATGTGTTTTAAAACACAGGTCTAACACTTGACCCCAGTAAATTCCCTAAAGATGGTGGGATCCTGCTGAGAGAAATCACTTCAAAACAAAGAATGTGATTAGTAGTGTGACCATAACTTTCTTGAACATATATCCAATGTTCAAGTATCTTGGATCATAACCATACCTCCCAACTGTACCAAATTACTCAGTTTTTACCGAGTTTTGGGGTCCAAATGATGGGGTGCCACGATTCCCAAGTGGCACCCCTTCATTTCTGATTTTTTTCCAGCTTTTTGTTTTGAATTTCTTTTTTTTGTGCTTTTTGGCTGATGTCATCATGTGTCTGCGATGACCTCAGCTCTGTTACCCTGTCGGAATTGAGCTCAAGGGCTCACATCCATACATTTCCAGCTGTTTGAATGGAACTATCTGCATAGAGAACGGAGTGCTGTGTAGTGCTCTACATGGATCTATCTGTTGCTGCGAGAACGGGAAGGAACAACTGCTGCTGCAGACAGGAAAAGAAACTATTTCTGCAAGGAGAAGGAGAAACAACTGCTGCGAGCTGCAAGAACGGAGTTGACTTCTACAGGTACTGCTTAAGAATGAGTGAGAGAGTGTGTGTGTCTGTCTGTGCTGCCTCTCTCAATTCATTTAAGTAAATTTTGTCAACCATCATGCCAACCTTCACTCCACAACAAGAGCGAATGTAGCTTGCCTTTAAAAAAAAAATCAAATTATTAGTCATGCAATTAAAACACAAATTACAGAGCTGATAAAGGGAGTCCAGGACAGGTCTCAACCACCATCACTCAAACTGTATTGCCCCATTAACTAATACAAAATAAATAAAATCCCAAAAGCGTACATGGTTGTGCACATGGCATATGCCCGGATACTTCACAGAAGCAGCCTACAAATGGCACTGGGGTGTTTAATCTGCTATCTTATTAAACAACCCAAATAAGAAAAATGAACATTGTTGGACTGCAGTGCAGAACAGAAACAAAGTCTGCTGTAACTACAAATCTACAATCATAACCTCTCAAAACTCCAAGACTTTGCAACAAAACAGTGTGATATTCTAAAACCTGATTCTGTGACAACAGCCAAAAAGGACTACATGAAATTATTAAATAAACCAAACCTTAAAGTTAAAACTTATTTATTTAAAGATGCCTTTCTTGGTAATGCATATTACTGCAAATCCTTTTACTACATCTTTTAAATTGTTAAACATCACCTTAATCAGATAGCAACTCCAATTCTGAACCTGACTTTGACCATCTTTTAGTTATTTACTTGACTTTAGATAACAATTCCGTGGTGGTGCAGCGGTAGCATTGTTGCCTCACAGCAAGAGGTTCTCCTGTTCAACTCTCGGCTGGAGTGCAGGGAGTGATTTCTGTGTGGAGTCTGCATGTCCTCCCCATGGTTGGGTGGGCGTTCAAAAGACATGCGTAAATGGGCGGGCCTTCATTGAAGGTTGAACGTCGAGCTGACACCTCGGCGTTTGTGAAAGAGTTCCGCTGTGGTGACCCCTAACCGGGAAAAGCTGAAAGACAACAATAACAACTTGACTTTGGATAACAAAAAGTTTAACTTTAGAAAATACATTATTGTCATTTAACAATGTAAACCACAAACGGAATACATGACCAAAAAATACAGAAACGTACATGCTCACTGCTGCATGACTGCTCACTAGTAAGCAACAACAGGTGATGTCATGAAAAACGTAGTCGTGCGCAAGTCTTTCAGTTAAAAATTACATTACTCAAAGTACTCCTAATATGTAACTTGTTAACAGGCACTATGGAATTTGGGGGTGTGAAAAAAATAATTTTTTTAATTAGTTCTACAATACAAAAATGCAACCAACACTCACGACATCATCACAGCAATAATCATATTACAATCCTCTCCGCTAAACTTAAACATGCGTGTTTGTAAACAAAACCAGTACCAATATTCTGCACTTCCTTAACATGCAAACATGGCAGCAGAAAGAATCATCCATCAGCTCTTGTAGTTGCATGAATACCATGCTTAAGATGCTACTTCCCCAGCTTGTTGGTGCTAAAGTTAGCCTTTATCAGTGGCTCACTCATTCTCACAGTAGTCTGTTTATGTGAATCCCATAGTGATGTACCAGGCTGTTATGAAACTAGGGGCCTACCTGCTATAACATCCTCCTAGTGTGTCTTGTATTGTCAGCATCTTCGCTTGTAATGGTGAAGTGCAAAAACAGCAGAACAAGATAAATGGCTAAATGTCTTTGTAGCTGCTTGGCATACAGAATACAGTACTAAGTAGACAAAATGTCAGCAGAGTATGTTCTGACGTAACTTACCAATATTACAGATGGCATATTCAGCATGTGGCAGACACCCCTGGTCTCACTACTAGTATGAAGCATACCTTCCACTGTAGTCATGCCACTGTGAGATGTTAGCATTAGCTCTTCAGTCATTATTGCTGGTGTAGCATGTAGCATAAATTCTGTGCCATCACAAAACTGTGCATGCATCTCAAGAGCTGTTGTTCACTGAACTACATGCCTTTCACTGTCTTATGGCACAGATTTGTTCTATGGCTTCTTCCACACACCATATTTAATGCTTGGGAAAATCCTTTCATGCTCTAGCCTTCCTGGCATCTGTGGTTAATTTCACCTGAAACATTACAGTGCACTGTTTTTCTAGGGTTATGCCTCTGATCATTGAGAAATGGATCATTCAGTTCTGATTTGCAGTGTCTTGTAATCTTTTACCTTGCTGTATGACAATTGTAAGAAGCTCCTCAACATGTGCACTTACAAATGTGTCTGTACAGTGAACAGTAACATAAAGCATGCATAGTTTCTGCATCCCCTTATGATTTAAAATACTGACATAGCAGGTATAGGGTTCCTGGCTTGAATGTAATCTGCACTCTATGTTTTCTGCTTGAAACAGAAGGGCAAGTGTGTGTGTGCGTGTGTGTTGTGAGGGAAAATGCCCCAATTGTAATGCACCTGATGGCTAGAGGTACTCAGGCTCAAACCCTGTACCTTGGGTACAGGTAAAAAGAGGCTAAAGTCCTTAGCCACTACCACTTGTGAATTTATGCCTCATATTTTTGTTCTTTTCCTCACTGAAGGATTGCATTCACAAAATATTGACAGGCATTTGAATTTCAGACTACATAATTCTTCAGAAAATAAATGGCAACACAAAACCTTTTATTCTAGCAAAGTTTATAAGATCAGTACTTGAAATTTGTCCCCATTTTGGGGCTGTATCCCCCCATTATTGGCTTTTCCAGGTGTTTTTTGCCAAGAGGTTGAGAGCTATGGTGAGAAGTGAGGCTGAATTAACTAAATGATAGCTAGTTAAGTTTCAGTCTTCCTGTCTTTCAGGAAACTGCTGATTTGGCTTAGTGGTGTGTTGCTCTGGCTATAATGCAGAGGGTCCTGGGTTCAAGACATGCCAGTGAAATTCATGGTGGTAATACATTTTATTTAAGCAACTTTCCAAATTTATACAAGCAATGTTTAAAATGTGTCCCTTGTGTTTGGCCTTTTGTCCACTCCCCCCCAAAAAAAAAACTGAAATTGAAAAGTGCGAGAAGCTGTGCAAGATGCCTATGGCTTACACTACTGTCATTCTATGTATGTTTTATATCTATATATATATCTATATCTATATCTATATATATATATATCCACATATATATATATATATATATATATATATATATATATATATATAATGTCCGATATTGCCTTACACAGATCACCTCTGAGCAATCTATACGATACCGAGTACAGTGATAGTGATTTGAGCCTGTCCGCAAAGGACAGGTGTTGGAGGCCATAGATTTGCTTTATGAGGTATATCTATGGCCTTTCCAGTTGGTGCAGGTGTTTGGAGAGGTAATGAGGGAGAAGTACAGAGAGGCAATAACCTCATTTTTTCTGGATGCAATCCCTTTATATATGACGTGAACCAAGTAAAACGCTTTTCTGACCACTGCCGCTACATGATGGTCGAATACGAGATTGTTGTCAACCTGAGTACCCAGGTCTCTCACCACAGATTATGTGTTTAGGGGGTTGTCGTTGATGTGGTAATCAGTAGGAGCCGTGTTTTTGCCTAATGGTATGATAACACTTTTTTTGCGTTTAACTTAAGGCTATGACTTTGGCACCAGTCATTTGTTGCTGTGAGACCCACTTGCACTAAACATCACTTAGGGAGTCAATGACAGCATCCAACTTACAGTCACAAGCCCTTTGTCTTTGCGTGGACCTCCGAGAAGTAGATGCCAAACAGTAGGGGTCCCAGGACAGATCCCTGAGGAACATCACTAGTGACAGATCTGCTGTTGGAGGTGGGCGCACCTATTTTGACCTTGTGGGTCCTAGCAATGAGCCAGTTGACAACCCACCTGATGAGACAGGGATTTATGCCAAGTTGTGTTAGTTTTTCTATGATGCCCGAGTGGGGGATTGTGTCAAATGCCTTGGCCAAGTCAAGGTAAGCTGTTATGTGCTGACTTTCCCTCATCCAGGGTCTCGGTGACTATCTCAAAGAAGTCAACCAGGTTCAACAGACAAGATCATGCACTGGAGATATTAATTGCTGCTTGTTTGTTACTTGTCATTCACATTTTCATGGCTAAAAAGGCTACATGCTAGTGAAAAAGATAAAGTGAAGTGTCATGGTGGGAGTTAATGCACATTGTCACTGTCGACATACAGTGTAATATATCAATAGTTGTTTGTTAATAATTATGAAAATATATTATATTTCTGTATGTACAGTAATAGTTCCAAAACCAAGTGACGTACAAAGTGTTGTGTGAGATCGGGTAAAACTTTATACAATGCTGAAGAAAACTGGCATCAGTATTTGCACTGTAAGATGTGTATATTGAAGGATTATTCACGGTTACTTATGTCATCAATTATGTGCAACTTTTCATATTTATGTAAATGTCTCAGCAAACTAGCACTCTGTATAAAATTTATTGCTGGCAAGTGAAATTTCTAGTCTGACTGATCAAAAAATTTCAGACAGTATCCCTGGGACTAAGAAAGCATCACTTCCAAAGGATTAAGCACTACAGTAACGATGGATGATTCAGAGATCAGACAGTATCACTGGGATGAAGAAAGCATCACCTCCAAAGGCCTCAGCATTGCAGTACCCATGCGTGATTCAGGGATCACACAGTATCCCTGGGACTAACACCATCACCTCCAAAGGCCTCAGCATTGCAGCAGCCATGTGTGATTCAGGGATCACACAGTATCCCTGGGACTAAGAAAGCATCACCTCCAAAGGCCTCAGCATTACAGTAACTATCAGTGACTCAGGGATCAGACAGTATTCCTGGAACTAAGAAAGCATCACTTCCAAAGGCCTCAGCATTGCAGTAACCATGACTGATTCAGGCATCAGACAGTATCCCTGGGACTAAAAGCATCACCTCACCTCCAAAGGCCTCAGCATTGCAGTAACCATGCGTGACTCAGGGATCAGCCAGTATCCCCGAGACCAAGAAAGCATCACCTCCAAAGGCCTCGGCATTGCAGTAACCATCAGTGATTCGGGGATCAGACAGTATCCCTCGGACTAATAAAGTATCACCTCCAAAGGCCTCAGCATTGCAGTAACTATCAATGACTCAGGAATCAGACAGTATCCCTGGGACTAAGACAGCATCACCTCCAAAGGCCTCAGCATTGCAGTAACTATCAGTGACTCAGGAATCAGACAGTATCCCTGGGACTAAGAAAGCATCACCTCCAAAGGCCTCAGCATTGCAGTAACTATCAGTGACTCAGGAATCAGACAGTATTCCTGGAACTAAGAAAGCATCACCTCCAAAGGCCTCAGCATTGCAGTAACCATGCGTGACTCAGGGATCAGACAGTATCCCTGGGACTAAGAAAGCATCACCTCCAAAGGCCTCAGCATTGCAGTAACTATCAGTGACTCAGGGATCAGACAGTATCCCTGGGACTAAGAAAGCATCACCTTCAAAGGCCTCAGCATTGCAGTAACCATGCGTGACTCAGGGATCAGACAGTATCCCTGGGACTAAGACAGCATCACCTCCAAAGGATTCAGCATTGCAGTAATCATCTCGATTCAGGGATCCCTGTCCTACTATTTTCCATTAGCACTGGCTGTGGGGAAAAGCTGCATGCAATTCTGGCATTCTGGGGAAGCAGTTAAGGCAAATTAGTCATGTGCTCTCCCAAAAACTGGCAGCTGCAATGGGCTAACATGATAATCAATTCAAAAATTGTTTACAGTTAGTGTCTTTCATAAGGAGAAAAATGAGAAGACCGAACAAAAGATGGCATTTGCCCATTCACCCCTACGTATGGATTTGCAGTTAGTATGACAAGTACAGGTAGGTGTTGCATAGCTGTGGGGTAGTTGAGTCTATAGGAGAATGTATGCATATGTGTGAGAGTCTGTGCTAGGTGGCTGCACTGCTAAAGTTATGAATAAGAAAGCCATCTGTGCACATGTGTGCAAGTGATTCCATGAGTGTGAATGTGACTGTAGGAACTTGCATGCAGGTAAGGGTGTGTGTCCGCATGAAGGTAGCCAATGCTATTGTGATGCGACTGGGCTAGTACAGGGAACATTACATGGTCAGGTCTGACTATGCAAAGTTCAATTCAGAGACGTGATAATTTTCTGCTAATGAGGTTTTTCCTCTCCATGGCTTTACCTGGACTTTGAATCAGATATTTTTGTCATCATGTTAACTGACTTACTCCCTTTAGCAAATGAATGTGAGTGGTGAGAATCTCTCAAACCCTAGGCGTATTTCTTAGCTACACAGTTTACAATATTTGAAAAGTTGTGAAATTTTACAGAAAAATATAACTCTGGTTTGTGCACATTAAAATACATTAGAGTACTGATGTAACTACTGTGAATGCAAATACTATTACTACTATAAAGAAGACTTTATACTGATAACACCGTTTGCATCTTTTAAATAGCACTTACGGCTCACAAGTTTGTCTGAAATGTAAAATGTGTGTAGGGCCGCTAAAGGTGCGACATTACATTCCTCAAAGGTGTTTATGAGGTAAATCAAGTCTATAATGATCAACAAACAAAAAATGATTGACTTGAACAATTGGTTTGTTTCTGGTATCATTCAAAGGGGATCCAGTATCTGTCAGCCTGGGATGACAGGGTCAACAGACCTCAATGCTTTGCCAGAAATGGTCTTCATCTGTCAACCCCAGGATTTCGGTTACTGGCTAAGGCTTAGGCAATGTCACAAGAACAAAATTTCCGACGTAAAAATACCCTCTAAAAACAATCTCAAAGTTATGCTGCTAAACACTAGGAGTCTAAACTAGAAACTGCATTCACTAGAAGCAGTTCTCACCCTGGAGGATGCTGACATTTGTGCAGTCACTGAGACCTGGTTTAAGGCTGCAGAGAGCACCCCAGCTATACTAGGTTACATTTCTCTCCACACGTTCAGACCACAAACTGAAGGCATGAGAAATAAAGGAGGTGGTGTATCAATATTCATTAAAGATAAATACACCTCTCGACTGGTTAACCAGCACAATTCCCTTGAATTACTTCAGGTGCAACTGACTGCAGCTAAGACCCTTATTCAGGTCTTTGCCAGTTATATGACCCCCTCCATGAATCAGGGCATCCACTCAACCTACTTGGATCTACTTGAGCCAATGAAGATGCAACAAAGCACCCTGGTATTGGGTGACTAATTACCCGTCTGCAGACTGGGGTAAATTATACCTGCTCTAACTTGCCCAAAGGTTCCTGCACTTTGTCAACTCCAATGCCCTGGACCAGCTAGTTGACACACCCACAAGGGGCTCAAACATCCTTGACCTGGTACTCACCAACATGAGGGACAGCTGCATCACCCCCAATGTGTGGTCATACCTGGTGAGATCTGACCACAAATCAGTCTCACTAGAAGTATCTATAACACAAGACTCCCCCTCTTTAGCAACAGTTAGACTAAAGAACTTCTCAAAGACCAGTTACAACTGCTTACATGACGGTATAAATAGCTTCATAGCCCTTCCTCCTACTGGTGGAACAGACAGATATGTTGAGTTATACATCAATGTTTTATACAAGCACCTGTACAATTGTATTCACTCTGCTGTACCGGATAGAATCAAAGCAAGATCTTCAAGGAAAAACAAACCTGCCTGGTGGACAAGTGCCACTAATAGGCTATACAACAGGGGAAAGAAATAAAGAAATTGCTGTCTAAGAGTAAGAAGGAATGGTCTGAAAACTGGCAACACTCCCTCCTCAACTTAAACAAGCAAATAAGACTCCTACTGAAGTCCTGCAAAGCTAACTATGAATACAAATTAGCTTCCGTAACTAACGATAACCACAAGGCATTCTTTAGTTACATCTGTAACCCCAAAGGTAAGGCCCAGATTTGCACTGAACTCATAGTTAATGGTACTATATATATATATATATATATATATATATATATATATATATATATATATATATATAAACTGTGGATATAGCAAACCTGCTGGCTGACAGGTTCAGTGAAAACTTCACTCCCCTGTCCCCGCCATGCATACCCCAAAGCATCGCTAGCACCTGTCCCCCACCTAGTATCTCCAAGGAGCAGGTCTTAAATGCCCTCTCCAAGCCTAAAACCACATGCTCTATGGGATTAGACAACATCCTGGGCTGTGTTCTACATGAGTTAAAACAAGAATTAGCATCACCATTGAGCACCATTTTCAATCACAGCCTAAGCACTGGCTTTGGCCCAGTGGAATGGAAAACAGCTACAGACACCCTTTGCACAAAGGGGTTACATCCACAGACTCCAGGAACTATAGACCCATTAGCCTGACCAGCCTTACCTGCAAGGCCATGGAACGACCATATTAACAAAGCTACAGGAAATCTTCAGATGCTCAACTCCACCCAGTTTGGCTTTGTCAAGGGGAGATCATGCCTGTTAAACTTGGTAGACTTCTTTGAGACAGTCACCAAAGCCCTAGACGAGGGCAAATCTGTGCATACAGCCTACCTAGACTTAGCCAAGGGCTTTGACGGAATCCCCCACTCAAGCACCATTCATAAACTCACCCAGCTTGGTATCAACCCATATAATGTCTGGTCAGTTGCAAACTGGCAAACTCATACAGTCAAAATACGGGACTCCACCTCCTCCAGTAGACTCATAACCAATGGTGTTCTACAGGGGATCAGTTCTGGGACCCCTACTGTTTGGAATCTACTTCTCCAAGGTACAGGCTAAAACTAAAGGACTGTGGCTGACAAAGTTTGCTGATGACTGCAATCTGGAAGCGATCGTTTAAACCCTTAGGTATGTCAACATCCTGCAAGAAGGTCTTACTCAGACTAATGACTGGTGCCAAAGTCATGGTCTTAAACTTAATACAAAAAAAATGCATGATCATCACCTTTCAGCAAGGGTGATCTTCCTGCAAACTATCACGTCAATAGCACTACCCTAAGCACACAGTCCGTGATGAGAGATCCAGGTTAACAGCAACCTTAACTTCAATCACCATATCTCGAAAGTGGTATGAAGGGCATTTTAGATTGCTCATCTCATAAGTAAAGGCACTGCCTCCAGAAAAAAGAGATTATAACCTCCCTGTACTCTTCCCTCATCAGGCCAATTACAGAGTACAATGCTCCTTTTGGTATGCTCCTTTCCAAACACCTGCAGCAACTGGAGAGACCACAAAGGTTCCTTAAAAAGAAAATCTGGGGTTTTCAAGATCTGTCTTATGCAGGCAGACTGAAGTCATTGTCACTTTACTCTGTGTCGTACAGACTGCTCAGAGGCAACCTGTGCCTTGCAATCTCTGACTCAGCTTTACTGGAAATGCTGCACATTCACAAGTCAAATGGCAGAAAGGTCACTAGCTGAAAGGACCTTAACCTGGTATGTAACATCAACAAAACTTGCTGGAGAGACAGATTTGTCTCACAAATGTTGCCCCACCTTTGGAACAAGCTTCCTATTCTTGTTAAATAGGCCAATGAAGGACTTTAAGTGCAATTTGGATGACTGGATGGGTAAAAAAAATTGCCCCAGGGGTACCACCTGTGTCCCTCTTGGACAGGGGCAATAGGTGCTCATTTTACTGACTGCTTGAACCAGACACCCTTGGGAATAGGGGTTGAACTTGGCTAGGTTTGTAAGGGCCGTGGGGCTGTTAGCCTGGTAACCTTCTATGATCCTATAAGCTGTTTATTGCAGTACTGGCAATGACAGTAGCTTAAATGGCTCCTAACTTGACAAATAGTGACTCAATCAATGTTGGTTTGTTATAGGTAGACAAACGTCTGACAGTAAATTGAAGACTGTGTTGTTGTTATAGAGAAGGGCACAGCAACAGAAAGATTCATTAGTAATAGTGAGTCTTTAGAATGGAAAAGGCCTTTGGCACGGTTGAGTGGTAATAGTTTATGCAAGTGTTACTGGCTTTTGGATCCACTGAGGAGTCTATAAATGTACTAAGATCATTAGACAATAAACTAAAATCATTAGACAATAAACCAAAGTCAGAGTTAAAATAAATGTGATATGAGGTTACAATCTAAAATACAAAGAAGAACAAGTCAAGGGTGGATGCTGTTCCTATTGTTGTTTGGGTTATTATGTTGAAACTTTTGCTACTTTTTTGAAGGCACCCTGTATGGAAAAATATAAATTACAATGAGAAGAATTTAAAATAGCATTATTTGTGGAAGATGAAGTAATTTGTTATATTGTGAGAAGGGTATCAATAAATAATTACAGATGTTGGACACATTTGGTAAAACACCAAGTTAGAAGGTGAATAAAATTAAACACATGCTATGGAAAACTACATTGCATCAGTGGGTTTACAAAAAAAGCATGAATATCTGTGGAAGGAAGAAATTAAGTATTTAGGAAGGAACCTATAAATAAGACATGAAAAAATGAAGAATAAATTGAACGATGATATCTGAAGATGGTAGCTGTCGGGTAAGAGTATACCACACAATACAAGCAATGCATTTGTGTATCAGTCTCTATTATCATATCCATTCTGGGATTTCCAGAAGATTCTGTGAAATCAATCTTTCAGGGTTATCTTCACAACCTTTTACCCAGGCAGTACTTTTCATCTGTATTACTAACATTGATTTCATGCAGACTAACGTTTTCTATATTTTTCTTGATTTCTTCCATATTCACTCGACACTGCATTCTTGCACTACAACTCAGTAACACATTTGATATTAATTAGTTTAACTCAAAAAATGATTTTTTATTTAGCTAAAAAATACAGAGTGACCTCAGGAGGCAACCATTCATGTGGAGCACTACCAGAATTCCCCTGTAAAGTCATTAAATTATTGGTCCACCAAAATGATAAATGATTTGAAAACTGCTGTGACAAAACTGAGAAAATTCAGTAATCTACTTTTGGTTCTAATTTCTACAGTAATAATCACAAACCTGTACCACAAAATAAATGTTGTTGGGAATAGAACCAGCAGAGCAAAACAAGTGATATGCTCAAAATCTTTACTCAGAAAAAAGAATATTTTATGCCTCAAAGAATCAAGCTACATGGACCTAGAGTCAAACATTACATAGCTAGCACAAAATGCAAGGAGTATAGTTATTAATTTCAACTCGGAGCACTACACGTAACTTGCTCTTCATCAGCAAAGTAGTACTGTATGACTGTCATACGACAGTGATTAGTACAGTACAGTATCTTTCCACAAAAAATGTAGTTTTAGTCTCATAGTTTAACAAATTAAAACATGAGCACACAAAATTTTACCTAGATAAACATTAAAATCCACATGCCAGTAGGTTCCATAACTGTTAAAACTGATGAAATGCATCACTTTTTACCAAAAGCACTATTCCATTTTCCTGAACAGACAGGCTATACACACAATACAATGAAGGAGACAAAATATCTGGACATTTAGAGACCATGTCAACTTTGAATAAACAGTAGAAGAATTTAGAAACAGGGAAAAAATATCAAATGGAGACATTCTGAAAATTAGATTCACACACACACAAAAGTAAACAGCGGTGTTTACATTTTTTTTTAAAGTTGGTGCAGAATATACAATCTTAACCACTTTTTGCTAAGATTCAAATATGTGTAGTTTTACCTTGTCCTAAAGACTCTGTAGAGATTATCACTTTTGTCTTAAAGCATCTTAAATGAAAAAGTGAAATACTTGATATTTGGTAACGGAGTCTAATATTTTCGGGCAACTTTCATGGCTGCACTGTGAGACACATTTTTGACAGTAATTTATTAGTCCTTTCTGCCAATCTGCTGTTTACACAACATTTTCTTGTCTTATCTAAGATCATACTTTAGTTTCCAGAAGGATCAGGCACCCTAAATACCTATTTTTCTCCTAAATGCAGTCTCCTAAGTTAGATTTACAAAAGTCATTTGTTCACATTTCATGTTCCTTTCCCCTAGAGGCTCAAAAGAGAATTAACTAACTGCTCTTACTACACCATCAGCACTTTTAGCTGGAACTCGTGAGATTAAGGATTTCTGCAACACAAACCTGCTGCATTTCAGATCAGAAGTCAGTAACCAAACTGATCCTCTCTGAATGACTTGCTAACTACAATGATTTCTGTCATCAAGGAGGATCACAGACTTTTTTCTCATTCTGTGTCACTTCAACACTGAGCTAAAGAGGTTTCAGCTTGTAGTGCCTACTTTAGGAATGTGTCTGTGGTGGACATGTCTACCATAACCATACATCTCAAATGTCCCTGATTTTGACTCAAATTATAGCTCTGTTTCTCTTAAACCCTCCTAAAATCGGTGACTTTTGGAGAAAAGATGGTGTATTACATTTAATACAGAATGAGAATAATTAGAGTTATACACTTCTCAGGACTGGGGGCATGGGCTTGATGCTACCAAGTCAGTGATGCCTGTAGCTTTCAAAAACATATGCATAGGAACATGCATGCATAAAAGAAGGGCACAGCAGGCCCCTACTGTGATATGGATGATCATGTCAGCCACAAGGCAAAAGTGTTATGGTCTAGCAGACATGCCTAGCAATCAAAGGTAATGTAGACTTTCTAGAGACACCAGATTAGGGAACTGGCAGTGGAGGGGGGAGAGCAATTTTCTAGGCTCTAAGTTGCTATAAGGGAGGGTTGATGGGGATATCGGCTTTTCTGCTGACTCTCAGGTTGGAGGATGGGATGAATCTGTGGCAAGGGCTAGGAAATCATTTGACAGGCAATAAGCTGTAAGAAGACTGATGCTTTATGGGTGTGGCCAGGGTAAAACAACTCTCATGACTACCTGGATGATGGCTTTTACCAATTGCTCCGGCTGAAGTCAGTGGCCACATTGTCACTGATAGGGAATGAAAGGGCCAAGACTAACTGGAGGGAAGATAATGGTCAGCATGTTAGGAGAGAAAAATGCATACAGAAAAAATAAACTGGCTAGGTTGAATTGTTAATCTAAACTGTCCCTAGGTTTGTATCACATAGCTTATTTCAGGCTAAAGAATAAAACAGGCCTAGAAATAATGGTGTTTCATTTATGCACACATTTTAGAAAAGCAGAAAGAAAGAATGACCTTGATGGCTAAGCATGAGATAACAGTTTCTCAAAAGAAAACTGCAGATAGTTCTTGTTCTGTTCTTTTTTCAAGAGAAGAATCAAGAGATGATGTAATGGCCAGGCACCTTTGAGGCTACAAAATAATATAAAGTCTGAGACCAAGGTTAGAAAAAGTAAATAAGGAAAATTACTGGACTAAAGCAATATAATATGTTGTGTTCAGGATAGCAGTTCAGTTAAGGTTTCTAAGTTCATTCGACCTGAGATCAAAACAAAAGAAAAAATACTGCAGCAAACCGTGTTCGATATGACCCAAAAATAAAAAAAAAAAAAAAAAAGAATGACAGAAACATTCACTATTTAATAAAACCAAGTACACAAAACAGTACAAAAATCAAATCTTTCGAGTTTCCCCTTCCTCAGTGCTTACATAAAATAACTTCATAAAACCATTTAAATAATTCAACCTATAAACCATATGACACAGCCAGCCAATCAGAACAAAAGATCAACTATCCATGCATACAAAACATTAGTGCAACATCATCTGTTTTTTCTGTAATACTGGTTTTAAGTTTACTGCATTGTTTAATCTGGGATATGTATCTGCTTTTAACCTTAAGATCCATGAGAACTCTATGTTCTCAAACATACTGTTCATATCCACACCCCTATCAATCTTTTGCGCTACTCTAATAACCCTAAATTTACACATGTTGGACAAAGGTATAGGACACTCGTTTAAAATTTAGGGTTATTAGCTGAGGAAGGGAAAACCTGAAAGCTTTGCTTTTTGTACTTTTGTTTTGTACTTCATTTTATTAAACGGTGAATGTTTCTGTCATTCATTTTTTTTTTATTTTTACCTCAGAGAAGATAACAGACATTCAAGCCTGAGTACAGAAGACAGATCATATAAAGACCATGTTAGCTTACATTGTGCAGAACAATCAGAATATGACATGCAGTAACTTTGAACACCAATTCTTTATCAGTACGGTTAATGAAGACAGTATTCGGATGTTGTGAACATTTAATAAAGCCATATTGAATAAACTACAGTGTTTGAAAAATTCATTCTGAAAAGTGCACAAGACTTGGCCATAAAGGAGAAACTGGCACCTGTTCAGCATGAGCTTGGGTAATTAACAGATAAAGGCTAACATTTCTCAGACTCATTGCATACAAGGTTTCCAGCTAATTATGGTACAGTACAGTATTATCAATTTTTACAATGGCGCCCAAACAGGCCTGCTGTCTGAGGAGATGTATATAATTCTTGCAACCCAGTAAGCAGCTGGAATCCTTTCACATCCAGTTTTCAGTACAGCATATGTTTAAGTTCACATTGACTGTTTATGCAGCAGAAGTATTACACAAGCACTCTGGAGAGCAGACCACCCTTTTAGTAAAGGTATCATTCATTTCCAAACTTGGTCACACTACGTGCGTTCTAAACAAAATAACAGTGTTTTCATTCCAGTGCAGCATTTTGTGTTTTGTTCAACTACATGCGTTCTAAAAAACTTCAACAAAAACAGCTGCAGTAAGTAATTTTTTCAAGTACGGTTTTACTGCAATAGCCAGCTTAACTTTTGAGCTTTCATTAACAGTTTAGAGTGACAGAAAATGTTTAATAACAGACTTTTCAGCAGCTTACCAGTATTTTTTTCCATAAATAGAGCTGTAAACTCTATACAGAATAAGCTAGAAACTATGGTATAACAAGTTTCTCATTAAGACAGCACTATTTCATGCAGAAAATTGACACAGCATATGATGTCTAACCAAACTGCACAGCACCAGTGTTTACTTCAGAAAAGCCTCACACAACTTCAGCAGACCAGTATTAAATCAAAGCAGTGTTCCTTCAAACATAAAAGACATTATCCAGTTAACAGCCATCTCCACAAACTTTCATGCTTCCAGTGTGACGTCACACAGCCAAGTAGCAAGAAAAATGTTTATAAGCTACAGATGACGGCTCACATTCTTCAAAGATCATAAAGTTATGTAAGACTTTATATGCACTTTTAGTTAGTAGCTCAAAAAAGTTTAAATTAATCAACTACAGTCATTTACATGTAAACCTGTCCAGTAATTCTGCTACAGTTAAAATGTCAGTAAATCTTTAGTTTAAGTTTAAAAATGTTCTCTTAAAGTTAAAGGTTATTAGTTCAAAAATGTTAAATATTTCTAAATGCAAAAGGGTTAAGCCAGCATGAGTCAGCATCTGTCATTACAGGTTTAGACTTAATTAATCCTTGTGTAAATGCTTCAGCACATACAATTCAAAATACAGAAGTATGTTGCAGTATTAAACATACAAATGTCACAGTCAACATACATAACCATGCAGGCAATGTCTCAAGTTCACATTACTTCACCTAGTTTCTTATTTTCAGAATAAAGTGCAATGTTTGCACTGAAGGGAGATGAGAAAGAGTACACATTTTAATACAGTAAATTGCAATATAACTGAAGAACATACTTCAGTGTCAAGTAAAAAAATGCATTCCATAGTTATCTGTAAAGATCTGTAAAGATCATACAGGAAAAAAGAGGTCATTGTTCCCCTCTACATGTCACTTATTAGACCCCATTATAGAGTACAATGCCCCTTTTGGTATGTACCTCACAAACAATCTACAACTGGAAAGGCTGCAGAAATACCTCACAAAGAGGATTACCAGCCTCAAACAGATCCCCTACGCAGGCAGTCTCAAAAAACTCAAGCTTTACTCGGTTGCATATCGCCTACTCAGAAGCGATCTCTGCCTAACATACAAAGCTATGTCAAACCCAGAGCTGCTGGACATGCTCCATTTAAAGAAATCCCAGTCCCTCTGAGCTACACACTCTAGGGACCTAAGCCTTGTCACCACAATAAACAGAACATGCTGGAGGGATAGATTCCTGTCCCAGAGACTTCCCATACTCTGGAACAAACTACTTACTATATGAAACAGAGCTCCTCATTAGCACTCAAGAAAAATCTTGATGATTGGATGGGAAATAGGAAATTCACCCCGGGGATAACCTCTCTCTCTGCTCGACAGGGGCACAGGAAAACAATTTTCTAGGTTGGCGAAAGCCAGCGTACCTTTTTGGCTAGGCTTATATAGGCCCTAGGGCCAATAGCCTAGTACCTACCTATGAAGGCCATGAATGCTCAAGTGACACCTAGTGGTCAAAATTAAAACTGCAGGTTTACCAAATTTTTTTTTTTTTTTTCAAATTATTAGTCAGGTAGCATAAAGCTGTATACAGTAGTTAACCATATAAATGTAAGGTAACTACAGAAGTAGGTCCCAGTAGACTTTCATCAGGGACCTCAGGGGCAACTGTTAGATTAGGGACTTCCATTTTAAGGTAGTTATTAGACAGGCTAAAGAATAAAATAGACCACTGAAAGGAACGGCAGGAAACCAAGCTATAAAACAAATGCCGATTTAATACTTTTAAACGCACAAATTTTACACGCTTTTCCTCCTACTAAGTTGAAGGACTTCTTCAGAAATGTCAGCACTCTATTGAATTCAAACCTTAAATAAACTTTGCACCAAAAAGTGGCGTTATTGAACAATCAAAATTTTAAAGGTATATACATTCTAAAACCATTTCATGCAATGAAAAATACTTTGATACTCCATTAAAATAATTTAAAATAAACTGAAAGATCTGAAAGCAGCTTCTTCCTTATATTTAAGTTTAAAATACACAAACATATTAGTCTAAAAAAATGTTTATTATTAACCTAATGAAATATGAGGGAACTTCGATCTAAAAAAATGTTTATTATTAACCTAATGAAATATGAGGGAACTTCGATCTAATTGATGTTAAGTTAAACCATTTCCTTCATATTTAAAAAAAGTTTTCTTCTTCATTTTTTAAAAACAGCTAGAGATGGATTGATTATTTTATAAATGTGTACACATATATCCTTTATGTTATTGTATTACGATAAATCATGTATATATTCGTAAATATATATATATATATATATATATATATATATATATATATATATATATATATATATATAGATTACTGAAACAATGTAAATACTATTGCTCATTATGAGCCTAATCATTCCTCTCTCTAAACTCCTCAATTTTAATAAGCAGATTATCGAACATTTATCATTTAGTCCTGGATACATATATGCATTGAGCCTTATTTGCCACAATAATTCTATTTTCTCTAATAATAAGCTGGTAGGTCCCCCTCTTATATCTTGCTTTACTTGTTGAATTACCTTAAATTTGAACTTGCGTTCAGGATGAGATATGATGAGTCTTGCCAAAGCATTATCTTCTTTTTGCTGCATTATATTTCTTAAATGTTCAGACATTATCTCCGAGTCTGCAGTCTGTTTTCCCCACATAAAAGGATGGACATGCCTAGCATTTTGCTGCATATACCAATCTTTTTCTGTTACAATTGAACTTTCCTTTAATGAAAATGTTATGTCCATTGATGTCTATGTTATTCCCTACATCCATTCTATAACAATAAGGATGGCTTCCACATTGCATCATACCTACATTCCTAATAAGTGGAAGTTTTCGTTTTTGAAACATTTCCTTGAAATTATTACCTTTCTTCCATACAATTTTGTGTATAAAATTAAAAGTCAATCCCAAACTAACATCGCCCTTTAACAAAGACCAATTTTTAATTATGATTTCTTTTATTGGACCATAATCTGAACAAAAATTTGTAATACATGCCAGATCATATTCCTTACATCTTAAAATTGGCAAATTTTGATTCAAATTCTCATTATTATGTAAACTGTTCTGATTAAGCTCTATGTCGCCTTTTTGTTTTAATATAGGTAAATAAAAACCACTCATTCTATTTGATGTTACTTCTAAAATCATCTCTTCTATTAGTTCAACAGGATATGCTCTGTTCAAAAACATTTGTTTCAAATTGAAACATTCTTCCTGAAATTTCTCGTCTGTGGTTACCATTCTTGCTGCCCGCACCAGTTGACCTTTCAAAACTGAACATTTTTGGTACAACGGATGGGCGCTAGAAATGTGTAAGAATTTATTTGAATATGTGGGTTTTCTATACAATAAAGCTTCATATTTGTCTTTGTTGTATATTCATTGTTAGTTGTACATCTAAATATGCTATAGATATAGTATTAAATGAATATGTAAATTTCAAAAATTCGGTCGATTCATTTAACAAAGTTACCAAATTTTTAGCTGTTTGTATTGTACCTTCCATTATCATAAAGATATCATCAATGAATCTGACATAAAACCTAAATACGTCTTTGAAAATATTATTGGGAAAAACATAATTGCTTTCCCAATAGGACATCACCAAATTAGCATAACTTGAACCGCATGGTGAACCCATAGCTACTACCTTCTTCTGAACATAATATTGATTTTCAAACAAAATATAATAAGATAATATGTCTAACATTTCTTGTACTAAAGAAATTTCATCTTCTGGAGCAGTTCAAGTTATGCCAATTTGGTGATGTCCTATTGGGAAAGCAATTATGTTTTTCCCAATAATATTTTAAAAGGCATAGTTAGGTTTTATGTCAGATTCATTGATGATATCTTTGTGATAATGGAAGGTACAATACAAACAGCTAAAAATGTGCTAACTTTGTTAAATGAATTGACCGAATTTTTGAAATTTACATATTCATTTAATACTACATCTATAGCATATTTAGATGTACAACTAACAAAGAATATACAACAAAGACAATATGAAGCTTTATTGTATAGAAAACCCACATATTCAAATAAATTCTTACACTCTTCTAGCGCCCATCCGTCGAACCAAAAATGTTCAGCTTTGAAAGGTCAACTGGTGTGGGCAGCAAGAATAACCATAGACGAGAAAATTCGGGAAGAAGGTTTCAATTTAAAGAAATGTTTTTGAACAGAGCATATCCTGTTGAACTAATAGAAGAGATGATTTTAGAAGTATCATCAAAGAGAATGAGTGGGTTTTATTTACCGATATTAAAACAAAAAGGTGACCGAGCCTAATCAGAGCAATTTACATAATAATGAGAATTTGAATCAAAATTCGCCAATTTTAAGATGTAAGGAATATAATCTGGCATGTATTATGAATTTTTGTTCAGATTATGGTCCAATAAAAGAAATCATAAATAAAAATTGGTCTTTGTTAAAAGATGATGTTAGTTTGGGATTGACTTAATTTTATACCCAAAATTGTATGGAAGAAAGGTAATAATTTAAAGGAAATGTTTCAAAAACAAAAACTTCCACTTATTAGGAATGTAGGTATGATGCAATGTGGAAGCTGTCCTTATTGTTATATAATGGATACAGGGAATAACATCGACATCAATGGACATAAAATTTTCATTAAAGGAAAGTTCAATTGTAACACAAAAGGAGTGGTATATGCAGCAAAATGTCAGGCATGTCCATCCTTTTATGTGGGAAAAACAGACCGCAGACTCAGAAGTACAGCGTCTAAACATTTAAGAAATATAACGCAGCAAAAAGAAGATAATGCTTTGGCAAGACACATCATATCTCATCCTGAACATAAGCTCAAATTTAAGGTAATTCAACAAGTAAAACAAGATATAAGAAGGGGACCTACCAGCTTATTATTAGAGAAAATAGAATTATTGTGGCAAATAAGGCTCAATGCTTATATGTATCCAGGACTACATGATAAATGTTCTATAATGTGCTTATTAAAATTGAGGAGTTTAGAGAGATGAATGATTAGGCTCATAATGAGCAATATTATTTCCATTGTTTCAGTAATCTATATATATAGATCTACACATATATATATATTTACGAATATATATATGATTTATCGTAATACAATAACACAAAGGATATATGTGTACACATTTATAAAATAATCAATCCATGTCTAGCTGTTTTTAAAAAATGAAGAAAACATTTTTTTTTTAAATATGAAGGAAATGGTTTAACTTAACATCAATTAGATCATAGTTCCCTCATATTTCATTAGGTTAATAATAAACATTTTTTAGACTAATATGTTTAAATAAGTGTATTTTAAACTTAAATATAACGAAGAAGCTGCTTTCAGATCTTTCAGCTTATTTTAAATTATTTTAATGGAGTGTCAAAGTATTTTTCATTGCATGAAATGGTTTTAGAATGTATATACCTTTAAAATGTTGACTGTTCAATAATAAGCCTTTTTTGGCGCAAAGTTTATTTAAGGTTTGAATTCAATAGAGTACTGACATTTCTGAAGAAGTCCTTCAACTTAGGACGAAATGCATGTAAAATTTGTGCGTTTAAAAGTATTAAATTGGCATTTGTTTTATAGCTTGGTTTCCTGGCATTCCTTTCAGTGGTTTGTTTTGTAAAATAAGTGTACTTTAAAGAATAAAATAGGCCTAGAACTGGTGTTTCATTTATGCATACATTTTAGAAAAGCAGAAAGAAAGAATGACCTTGATGGCCAACCATGAGATAACAGTATCTCAATGGAAGATTGCAGACAGTTCTTGTTCTGTTCTTTTCTAAAGGGAAGAATCAAGAGATAATGTAATGGCCAGGTACCTGTGAGGCTACAAAACAATACAATGCCTGAGACCAAGGTTAGAAAAAGTACACAAGGAAAATTACTGGACTAAAGCAATATAATATGTTGTCTTCAGGATAGCAGTTCAGTTAAGGTTTGTAAGTTTATTCGACCTGCTATCTCAGAGAAGATGACAGACAGTCAAACCTGAGTACAGAAGACAGGTCATATAAAGGCTTTGTTAGTTTATGTTGTGCCAGACAATCAGAATAGGATGTGCAGTAACTTTGAACACTAATTGTTTATCAGTATGGTTAATGAAGACAGTATTCAGGTGTTGTGAACATTTAAAAAAGCGTTACTGAATAAAACTGCAGTGTTTGGAGAATACATCCTGAAAAGTGCACAAGACTTGGTCATAAAGGAGAGAATGGCATCTGTTCTGCAAGAGCTTGGGTAATTAACAGATAAAGACTTTCATTTCTCAGTCTTATTACATACAGAGTTTTCAGCTAATTACGGTACAGTACAGTATTATCAATTTTTACAAGACCTTTGCTTCAAAAGTTTTTATTGAGTTAACAGAATTAAATGATTTCACTTCAGGAAAGTGTCTGGTTTTGACTGGAGAAAAGCACTAAGGCTTATACCAGTGATAACGTCTCTTACCCTAGCAAAGGAAAGGACACAAATATGAGCCAATGTGTATACTGACAATTTTACTTTAGATTAAGAGTAGCAGCAAGAAACAGTTACACTTGTTTTGATCCACTTTATGGGTCTCTCAAAGGCCTGTTGATATAGTGGGTACCTGTGTCAGTTTCTTCCTGTTTCAAGTGCTGCACAAGTTCACTTTAAAGAAGCCTGTACTAGTTGCATCTTTTTTCCCACTTCCATTTCAGTCACGGGACAGATCTTAGTAATTCACTCGTCATTCATTCACTCTGACTAGCCTTTTAATCCAGTTCATTACAGAGGGAGAGAGAGAGCCTAACCTGGTATTCAGTGGGCACAAGACAGATAACCTGATCATGTATAAAGTAGCAAAATCACACGGCACGCACACACACACACTCTGTCTCTCTCTCTCTCTCTACAAGCATACCCACAGATATTTTAAAGGCTCTTCATTTCACATGCATCAAGTCTTCAAGATGTGGAAAGAAACCAAAGCACTTGATTAAAAAAATAAATATATAGACTTGGGGAGGACATGCAGACTCAGCACAGAAGACATCCTGGATGAGAACCAAACTAGAAAAACAATCTCTGTGAGGCAGCAATGCTAACTGCTGAGATCTTTGTGATGCCCACTCATTGAAAATAAGCTGTAAATCTAGACAGGTGATGGATGTGGATCATTTTGAGATGGCTAACAATATCCCTTTCATATACAAAAACAGAAAGCCCTCAACAGATGACCTTAATGGTCACTCCAGCTGTTAATGTAGCTTCCAGAGGTTTTACTCGTCTCTACCTAGGCAATTTTTCTTCCTGTACATTTGCCAAAAACTAAAGAATATTTACTATCATTTGTAGTTAGATGGGCTTTGGCATGTTGGTTGTTGAGGGGCTTTTGTCTTTTGTAATGCTCCACTTCTCCTTCCAACTGCTTTTTCTGTTAAAAATAATTAGGTAATGTTTGGGGCAAAGTCTTTTAAGGGCTAAAT